>NC_134356.1:417596443-417761443 GCF_048569485.1 Anomaloglossus baeobatrachus | reverse complement strand
CCTAAAAAATTCAATAAAACACGATCAAAAGATCATATTTATGGGTGTTCGAAATAGCAAAAAAAATATATCTCTATATCTATATCTATAATGTATGTATGTATGTGTGTTTAGTTTTACAAATGTAAGAATTATTTTTCTCCCCTGAATGAAAAAGAATCTATACACGTTTGGTAGCGTGGTGATTGTACTTACCTGGCGAATCCTAATTTAGAGTAATTTCTATCACAGAATGCATGTCATAAAAGCAAAACCCAAAAAACATGTTGGAATTGCATTTTTTTTTTCAGCATTTCACCGCACTTGGAATTTTTTACTCTTTTTGTAGTACATCAAATGTAAAAAAAAGGTGCACTAAAATTAAGATCTCCTTCTCTACTCCCCTCGTATCTCCTCTTCCCACAATATCAACCAAGATTTCTCCCATACATCCTCCATTCTCTGGAACTTTCTACCCCAAAATATCAGACTCTCACCTACCGTGGAAACCTTCAAAAAGACCCTGAAGTCCCACCTCTTCTGACAAATCTACAACCCTTATTCGACTATAGCACGACCAGCTCTACCCTCACTTACTGTATTCTCACCCATCCCTCTCAGTCCACTATACCCCTGCATAACAAGCTCTACCCTCACCCATTGTATCCTCCCCCTCAATCCAATACACCGCTGCACAACCAGCTCTACCCTCACCTACTGTATGCCCACCCATCCCCCTCACTCCACTATAGCACTGCATAACCATCTCTACCAGGGGTGGGATTCAAATTTTTAACAGGTTCTCTGTAAACCCCACCCATTTGAAAACCACACACATTCTGTAACCACACCCATTTTGTTAGCCTCATTTTCACGCACTTTCCTCAACCAAAAATACAAGTAATTTAAAGTAAAATCTCCTTCCCCTCCTATACCTTCACTCTCCTGTCCAGTACCAGATGTTCCAGTCATTGTCACTCTTATTGTATTAAATGGTTTTTCTACAGTTTTTAAAAATTATTACTCAAGGAGCCCTGCTAAAATTGGAATGGGCGACCTTCCCCATACAGATCCAACCCCATGTGGCTTCTTTCCCCCTGCAGATCTCATCCCATGTGGCCTCTTTCCCTTGCAGATCCCATCCCATTATGGCCTCTTTCCCCCTGCAGACCCCATCCCATGTGGCCTCTTTCCCCCTGCAGATCCCATTATGGCCCCTTTCCTCCTGAAGATTCCATCCCATTATCGCCCCTTTCCCCCTGCAGATCCCATCCCATTATGGCCTCTTTCCCTTGCAGATCCCATCCCATTATGGCCTCTTTCCCTTGCAGATCCCATCCCATTATGGCCTCTTTCCCTTGCAGATCCCATCCCATTATGGCCTCTTTCCCCCTGCAGATCCCATCCCATTATGTCCTCTTTCCCCCTGTAGATCCCATCCCATTATGGCCGCTTTCCTCCTGCAGATCCCATCCCATTATGGCCCCTTTCCCCCTGCAGATCCCATCCCATTATGGCCCCTTTCCCCCTGCAGATCCCATCCCATTATGGCCCCTTTCCCCCTGCAGATCCCATCCCATTATGGCCCCTTTCCACCTGCAGATCATATCCCATTATGGCCCCTTTCTTCCTGCAGATCCCATCCCATTATGGCCCCTTTCTCCATGCAAATACCATCCAATTATAGCCTCCTCTCCCCATATAGCCACATATACTTCCCATCTTATGCGGCCCCTCTCCCTGCATCTTCGGCTCACTGAGCGCTTACCTGCTCCAACCACCGGCGGCCTCTCCTCTGTCTTCCATCCTCCGCGGCACTTTGCACACACTGACGCTGACAGATGGCAGGAGGAGGAGCTCCCTCCTCTCACTGCCGTGACCTGTCTGCAGTGTCATCGAGTCGCTGCACGCCGGGTCAGGGAGCAGACAGGCTGCACTGAACCAGGAAGTGCGGCGCAGAGGTACGGGGACTCATTTGTGCTAGAGTCTTAAAGAGACACTAGCACAAATGAATACAGGGAAACGGATCGCCAGAGCTGTTTCTTGCCGGTTCTGGGATCCGGCTGCTATTTTAACAACCGGTTCTCCAGAACTGGGCTGAATCCCACCCCTGGTCTCTAACCTCCCCTATTGTATCTCCACCCATCCCCCTTAGTTCACTATACCACTGCATGACCAGCTCTACCCTCACCTACTGTACCCTCACTCATCCCCCTCAGTCCACTATACCACTGCATGACCAGCTCTACCCTCACCTACTGTATCCTCACCCATCCCTTTAGTCCACTACACTGCTGCACAACCAGCTCTATTCTCACCTACTGTATACTCCCCCATCCCCCTCAGTCCACTACACGGCTGCCCAATCAGCTCTATAGACCCTCACCTACTGTATCCTCCCCCTCCCCCTTGGTCCACTAAACCGCTGCACAACCAGCTCTACCCTCATCTACTTTATCTTCACCCATCCCCCTCAGTCCACTATATCTCTGCACAACCAGCTCTACCCTCACCTACTGTATCCTCACCCATCCCCCTCAGTCCACTATACCGCTGCATGACCAGATCTACCCTCACCTACTGTATCCTCACCCATCCCCCTTAGTCCACTATACCGCTGCATGACCAGCTCTACCCTCACCTACCGTATCCTAACCCATCCCTGTAGACTGATCCCTCGTGGTCAGGATCCTCTCTCCTCCTGTATCAGTCTGTGCCTTGTATTGTTCATGATTATTGTACTAGTTTTTATTATGTATACCCCTTTTCCACATGTAAAACACCATGGAATAAAGGGTGCTATAATAATAATAATAATAATAGTAAAAAATAATAATTAAAAACTACAAGATTTCTTGCAAAAAACATATTACTGTAAGCATAAAAAAAAAGTTATGTCTCTTAGAAGAAGGGGAGAAAAAAAAAAACGCAAATTCAAAACCTGGCTAGAAAGGCAAGGGGTTATCAGTGGTGTATGTAATTTAGCTAGGGCCTTGTTCAGACCTATCACTTCTAACCTTCTCACCTGGATTAATATACCATGTGGGGCAAAAATCACTGAGATCATGAAGTCTGCATAGTATCCAGAGTTGTATTTTCCTTTAAGGCTATGTGCGCACTAGGCGTTTTTGCCGCGTTTTTAGCGGCGTTTTTTACCGCGTTTTTGTGCTGAAAACGCAGTGACATTGCTTCCCCAGCAATGTCAATGGGTTTTCAGAAGTGCTGTCCTCACACAGCGTTTTTTTTTAGCTGCGTTTTTGTGGTGACCACAAAAACGCAGCATGTCAATTATTTCTGCGTTTTCCACTGCGTTTTTCACTCATTGAATTCAATGAGATGTTAAAAACGCAATGAATAACGCATATAGCCGCGTTTCTATGACTAAAAACGCAGCTATAAACGCAAGGGGTGGGCACTACAGTGACGTGTACAGGAAGAGGATTCCTTCTGTTGGTAAACACAGAAGCAGGAATCCTCCCGGTACCGTCACCGCTGCCTCCACCTCCCGTCCTGTGCATGTCAGCTCCGTGCGGCGCCATGTCTGGGCGGGAGGTGGAGGCAGCGGCGAAAAACAAAGTGAACAGTAGAAAAAAAAAAATGTCATATACTCACCTGTCCGCAGGGTCCCGGTGCCATGCCCGCTCCCAGCTCCTCCCGGTCCCGCCGCTCTGGCTGTGTGCAGTCTCCCCGGGGCAGGACCTTGCTTGCAGGACCTGGCGATGGATCACCTGATGCAGTCACCTGACGCATCAGCTGATCGCGGTGTCGCCGGCTTTTTCGCGCCCGGCCGGCTATCAGCTGATCCTGCCGTCAGGGGACTTCATCAGCTGATTACCGGCAGCTCCGGCAGCGATCGTATAGGATCAGACTCCTGTCCAATCGATCGCTCCAGGAGCTGCCGGTAATCACCACAGCACATAAGTGAGTATTATTTTTTTTTTTTTTTTCTACTGATGCATCAGCTGATTGTATAATCGGCTTTTATACAATCAGCTGATGTGTGATGTGATTCAGGCACTTGATCCTGACACATCATCTGATCGCTTTGCCTTCCAGCAAACCGATCAGATGATATTGGATCCGGATTGGACGGCGCGGGACCCTGACCCAGGATTACTGCGGAGGGGGGTTTATTTCAATAAAGATGGAGTCACTAATTGTGTTGTGTTTTATTTCTAATAAAAATATTTTTCTCTGTGTTGTGTTTTTTTTTTATCATTACTAGAAATTCATGGTGGCCATGTCTAATATTGGCGTGACACCATGAATTTCGGGCTTAGGGCCAGCTATACAGCTAGCCCTAACCCCATTATTACCTAGCTAGCCACCCGGCTTCAGGGCAGCTGGAAGAGTTGGATACAGCGCCAGAAGATGGCGCTTCTATGAAAGCGCCATTTTCTGGGGTGGCTGCGGACTGCAATTCGCAGTGGGGGTGCCCAGAAAGCATGGGCACCCTGCACTGTGGATTCCAATCCCCAGCTGCCTAGTTGTACCCGGCTGGACTCAAAAATTAGGCGAAGCCCACGTCATTTTTTTTTTTAATTATTTCATGAAATAATTAAAAAAAAAGGGCTTCTCTATATTTTTGGTTCCCAGCAAATAGGCAGCTGGGGGTTGGGGGCAGCCCGTACCTGCCTGCTGTACCCGGCTAGCATACAAAAATATGGCGAAGCCCACGTCATTTTTTTTTCTTTTTGGGCAAAAAACTGCATACAGTCCTGGATGGAGGATGCTGAGACTTGTAGTTCTGCAGCTGCTGTCTGCTCTCCTGCATACACTAGTGAATGGAGGATGCTGAGACTTGTAGTTCTGCAGCTGCTGTCTGCTCTCCTGCATACACTAGTTCTGCAGCTGTCTGCTCTCCTGCATACAATGAACATTTTGAAGAAGGAAATGACATCAGACCTTTTTTTTTTTTTTCATCAACAATCTTTAATGGCATTGTGCACTGATTAAAAACGCAGTGAGCAAAAACGCACCAAATCGCGGCAAAAACGCATGCGTTTTTGCCGCGTTTTTTAGCCGCGGGTGCGTTTTTTAGACAAAACGCACATAAAAACGCAGCGTGAAAAAAAACGCCTAGTGCGCACATACCCTTAGACATCTTGGAAACTGATCATTTTCAGGATCATTTTCAGGATCATTTTCCTAGCACGCCTATTACAGTGAAGGTGTCTCCAAGTGCTGAATAGAAGTGAATAGAACCGAAAGCTGAGGAAAACCATACATTTAGTAGCCAAAAAGGCTAGAGTAATGCGACATTGTTATGGTATATATGAATACAGGTTCTTATTCAGTGAAGAGTTAAAATATTGCAGCATGACTTAACTGTGAGGGTGGGCACAGGGCCTGTGAGACAGGAGGAGGTACAGAGCAGACCACACACAGCCTCTGCTCTTGGTCCTAATCCTGTATGTTTGGAGCAAGCTGGGCAGAAAGCAGCCAAAAGAAGGAAAAAGAAAACACCCGAGCTACCCCACACTGCCAGGGCTGAAGAAATGCTTTTTGGGTCGACTTTCACCCTCGCAAATGAAAAGAATGTTAGGAATTCTGCCGAGAGAGCATAAAAACAGCCGTACATTATTATACATGAATGCTTCTTAGCGCCAGGTACCCGAGAAAACACAGGGGTGGCTTTACACTTATTGGATCAGAATTAGTATTTACGAAGTACCCTATTTATTTATATGTACTACTGCTTTTTACTTATTTACAGCAGGGTATATGTCCATATTAGTTTTATCTTAGTTTTTGTTTTTATTTAACATTTTGTAGCATTTTCTTAGGAAACTATATTCTGGATATTTTCCACTCTGCATTCACATCTTATTCAGATCATGGAAAATACGTGTTCATGTATTCGTGTCCTTTTCTGTGTTCATGTGTGCCCCTTTTCTGATGAGCATACCAATTGCAAAAAAAATTACTTAGGCTTTGTGCGCACGCTGCTTTTCTTGCTGAGTTTTTGCTGCTTTTTGGGGGCAGTTTGTGTTACTAAAATGCATGTATGACCTTCCCCAACAAAGTCTATGAGAAGTCCGAAAGGCTGTGCGCACATTGTTTCTTTTTTTTTTACCTGCAGTTTGGTTGCAGAAAAAAGAAGCAGTATGTCAGTTCTTTTGGCCCTGTGCACATGTCGAGAGCGGGGGGCGGCTTCCCCGTCGCAGGGGCTGCGCGGGGAGGTCGCGCCCGGATCCGGTGCCTTCTCCTCGGTGGCTCAAGCGGGCCGGACTCGAGGCTCGAGCAGTGCTCCTCGCCCACTAGTGAAAAGGGAGGGGAGCGGGATTTTTGGGATGGATAGAGTGTTCGTGACGCCACCCATGAGTTGTGGTGATGGTGGGCACCACCGCTGCTGGTGACGGGGTTCCTGGGAGCGATGGCGGGGAGCAGCTAGGTGTTGACCCCTCCGTGGGTAGGGGCTGTTGGTCCCGGGGCCCGGTGGCCGATTGTTTTCCAGTAGGATGGGGCTCGCAGGGTGCAGGGTCGCAGCGCAGCGCGGTGCCGGATGGCACTGGTGTACTCACTCGGATACAGATGGACAGAGTCTCTGGTAAACCAAACGGCTGGATGGACGGGGCGCGCAGCCGGCTGCAGTGTTTCTCTGGATGGGTTGATGGTGGCTGTCGTTTCCCTGCACCTGTGTTTGAATGTGGGCTCCAATGCCTGGGCACCGGTAGTTCGCTCCCCGACGTGTATGTGTCGGGGGAGCCCCTTTGCCCGCAGATGCTGGCCCTTTGGATCTCTGGCCCTTGGTGGTGGCGCTTATCCGTACTGGTTGGGCTGTTGCCTTCAATCGGGACTTGGTTGGGAATGAACCCCTGAGGTCCAGACCACAATCAGAGAATTTGACTAGAGGTTGGCTTTAAGCATAGTGGGGGTCTGAGTACCCTGCCTGGTGCTTGGCTCCAATCGGCTCCCCGGTTCGGTACCGGCGGGCCATCGCCCGACCCCGGTCCTACGGTTCCGCTGACCTTCGCCAACTCCTGGAGACGGCCACCGCCGTCTGCCAACCTTGCTGAATGTGCCTGGGTTCCAACCCAGACACCAACAGTCACTCCTCACTCACTACAGACCACAACTGGACTGACTGCTGTGTTTTTCCTGCCTCCAGGCTGTGAACTCCTCGGTGGGTGGGGCCAACCACCTGGCTCCGCCCCACCTGGTGTGAACATCAGCCCTGGAGGGTGGCAACAAGGGTTTTGCGTTTGACTGGTGTGACCTGTCCAGGGAAGGGTGTGTGTGTGTGTAATGACCTGTGACCCCTGGGGTCCAGGGCATCACACACACACAGTGAAGTTTTTGCGGCGTTTTTGATGCAGTTTGCTGCCCTAAACTGTATGTCTCTTCTTCTCCCAGAAAAGTCTATGAGAATTCAGAAAGGCTGTGCGCATGTTGCTTCTTTTTTGCCTGCAGTTTTGGGTGCAGAAAAAAGAAGCAGCATGTCAATTCTTTTTGTGTTTTTCCATTGAATATATTGAAAAAACGCACTGGCAAAAACGCAACAAAAATGTGTCAAAAACAACCGGAGGGTAAGTTTTTTGCTCAAGAAACAAAACTGCAGTGTGCGCACATACCCTTTTCCCTGCGTTTTGCCATTGACAATGTTAAAAAAAAAATGCATCGAAAATGTGGCAAAAACATTTTTTGATGCATTATTTTCGGCCAGAGGTACGTTTTTCTGCCAGAGGGTTCTATTTTTGCTGGAGACGCAAAACTGCAGGGTGCGCACATACCCTTACGCTATCTGCCCACATTGTCTTTTTATGTGCAGAAAATAAAAGGCATGTTTTGGCAGGAAAAAAGCAGCTGAAAAAAAGCACATTTTTTTTATTGTGTTTGCACGTTTCTTCACATGCTTTTTTCATGCTTCTTTTTGTGCTTTTTTAGTCATGGCAATCACGGGGGTTCAGGTGCTGTACCCCAGTGATCACCGCCGGATCCCGGCTGAGGTTACAGCCGGGACCCGGCTCTCATTGCCCGGAGTAGTGCCTGCGCCACTCCCGGCAGTTTAACTCCCTCTACCTGGCGATCGGGTCCTTCAAATGCGGTCACAACCTGACCTCAGAGGATGCGATTTTCTCGCATTGCACTCGTCCGATTTATACGCTCGTGTAAGCGTACCCTATAGTACATATCAGGGAGGTACAGACACCCAAGATCAGCATCACCAGTTCCTGCAGTTATACATTCAGTATATAGAACATATCAGGGAGCTACAGGAACCTGAGATCAGCGGCGCCAGCTCCTACAGTCATACACTCAGTATATAGAATATATCAGGGAGGTACAGACACCCAAGATCAGTGACTCCAGCAGTTATATATTTAGTATGTAGAATATATCAGGGAGGTACAGACACTCGAGATCAGCGGCTCCAGTTCCTATAATTATACACTCAGTACATGGATGCGCTCACACTAGCTGTATGACTCGCACAAGTCTCGCATCACATCACCCCAGCACGGCCGCACACTCTCCTGACAGGAGCGGGTCGGCTGCATGTATTTCTAGACGCTGCTGTCTGGAGAGTGTGTGGTCATGCCGGGTGATGCGATCCGATACTCGTGCAAGTCATATGACTCGTGTGAGCGCACCCTATAAAATATATCAGGGATGTATAGACCCCCGAGATTGGTTGCAGGGAGACAGGAGATTAGTAGAGCTGAATTATCATGGGACCTTGTGTTGATTACATCGGACCTGCATCTGTATTTTTGGGGTTAATTAAGTGGTGAAAGAGGGTGGGGTTTTTTTTGCATTTTATTCAAAATAAAGGATTATTTCAGTGTTTATGTTTATTTACTTTCACATACCGATTAGTAATGGGGGTCTCATAGACCCGCCCCATTGATAATCTAGACTAAAGGGTGCTTTACACGCTGCGACATCGCTAACGATATATCGTCGCGGTCACGTCGTTAGTGACCACATCCGGCGCTGTTAGCGACATTGCAGCGTGTGACACCAAGGAGCTACGATCAACGAGTGCAAAAACGTGAAAAATCATTGCTCGTTGACACGTCATTCCTTTTCCAAATATCGTTGCTGTTGCAGGACGCAGGTTGTTCATCGTTCCTGCGGCAGCACACATCGCTACGTGTGACACCGCAGGAACGGTCCACAGGCAATGAGGAAGGAAGGAGGTGGGCGGCATGTTCCGGTCGCTCATCTCCGTCCCTCCTCTGCTATTGGACGGCTGCCGTGTGACGTCACTGTGACGCCGCACGAACCGCCCCCTTAGAAAGGAGGCGGTTCGCCGGCCAGAGCGACGTCGCTGGGAAGGTAAGTCTGTGTGACGGGTGTAAGCGATGTTGTGCACCACGGGCAGCGATTTGCCCGTGACGCACAACCAACGGGGGCGGGTAAGCTCGCTACCAATATCGGTACCGATATCGCAGCATGTAAAGTACCTTTTAGTGGAAGCTGTGGACTGCCATTAACCTCTCATATTACCCCGATTACCACCACCCCAGGGCAATCGGGAAGAGCCGTGTAAAGCACTGGGTTTATTGCATCTAATGGATGCAGGCTGCTATTTTTAGGCTGGGTGTCAACCCAATAAGCATTGGCCTCCCCACTCTGAGAGTACCAGCCCCCAGCTGTCAGGCTTTATCTTGGCTGGGTATTAAAATTTGGGGGGACCACATGCCTTTTTTGTAAGAATTGATTTATTTAAATATTTTTTTTAAAATTTTTAAAAAGCTAGGTGCGGTTCCTCTTAGTTTGATACATAGCAACGATAAGCGCACAGCTGGCTAAAGCCTGTAGCCGTATGCTTTATCTGTGCTGGGTATCATAATACGGGGGGATCCTACACCAGTTTTTTAATTTATTTATTTTTATACCATGATAGATGCAGACAGTGCCTGTGATTGAAAATAAGCAGCTGACACGCTACCACTGAGTGTGAGGCTGCGTCTGACTGCAACCAATCACAAGCTCCGGTGGGCGGGGAAAGCAGTGCATATGAAATTAACATAATGCATGGCCCAGGAAATGAATGCCACCCTGGAAGCAGTGTACAGCTATGCCAGAGCCTCTGTAAGTATAGCGTGCCTGCTCCTATCCCCCTATTTCTTCTACCACCATTTTTTTTTTTAACCAATAGTTTTTATTAAAGATTTCCATAAAAGAAACAGATTAAACATAACAAGCATACAGAGATAAAAATAAGAGAATATTAGCCACTTCAAGTTCCATAGGTGGGCCGCTACCCTTGGTGTTTATACAATCTACATAATACATTACTGACAAGAATATACTTCCACCCGTATTTTGATAGGTTATCTGTGACTATTACATATTCATAGGTTACTGTTTGTCACCTTTTACTTTCCAAGGGCTAGACCCGCCTGTCTATATGAAGAACCTTACTAGAAAAGTGGTCAAGATATAGAGTGAGTAGATAGCAGAATAGAAAGAGAGGGGAGAAGGAGGGGACTTATACAAGGGGTTGCGGGAGGGAGGTAAGAGGTGGTTGTTTATGCACTGTCACTAGAACAGGCTCCTGAATGCAGGGGACTCCTTGAACAGTATCCACGGCTGCCATAGTTTGGTAAACTTCTCATTTGTGCCCGATACCCAAGAGGAGAGTTCCTCCATGTGACAAAGATGTGTTAGCTCTGTCAGCCATTCCCCTATTCCGGGGGTCACTGTGGTCCTCCAGTATCGTGGAATGACTGCTCTGGCCGCAATCAAAAAGAAACGCAACAGGCGCTTCTTTTGGTATCCCAGTGAACCGGGTAAAATAGACAGAAGGGCGATCTTAATGGAAAGAGTTACGCTTTCTCCTGCCATTTGATTGTAGGTCGCAAACACCTCAGTCCAAAAGGTGGATAGTTTGTTACATCCCCACCAAATGTGTGGCAGCGTACCTTTGTCTGAGCCACAGCGCCAACACTCCTCTGGGACCATAGGGAAGGATCTATGGAGGTTGACCGGGCATTGATACAATCTTGCCAGTAGCTTAAAGCTCTTTTCCTGGGCATTTGCATGCTACTGAGATCTTGTGGGAGATCACATACGCCTTTCGTTTTTCATCCTCAGTAAGGCTGAAACCTAATTCCGATTCCCATCTTCCAATGTAGCTGGGGTCCTCAGAATAGAGGTTCCTGTTCATCATATCACAGATGAGGGAGATCTGGTGTGTCGGAGGCGAGCTCTGCAGGAATAAGTGTTTGAATGGGGTGGACGTATCCGGGGAGGAGGGCCTCTTCCCACCCAGCCAGGATCGCACAAAGGAGCGAAGTTGTATGTATTCGAGCCACCTCAGTCTCAGCCCCGGGAACACGGCCCGAAGGTCTTCAAAAGGGGGCAAGTCTCTGCTTTGTAATATCTGCCCCAGTCTGATATCCGAACTCCGTTGCCATCCCACAAATCTCTCCACCGTACACCCGGATTGCCGAACAAAGGCACCAGAGCAGTGGGCGTGCCAATCAGGCCGCTTTTCAGCTTTGTGGCCTCCCATGCCTCCAGCATCGCTCTGAGCAAAATCCGACCGGATCCACCTGTCTCCTTACATCCTCCAACTTTTTTGGTAATAGCCAAGGAAGTGCCCCAAGCGGAACTGGGGAATGAAGCTGCTCTAGTGCCACCCACTGCTTGGTCTCCCGGTGAAAACGCCAGTCTAACAACCTAGCCACCAGGACAGCACGGTGATAGGTATGTAAATCCGGCAATCCGGCTCCCCCCTCTTTTTGGGTCGTATCAACGTCTGATATTTGATCCTTGGTTTTCCCCCTTTCCACACAAAGCAAACCAATGCGGACCTCAATGTCTTAAAGAAGGCTGGAGGGGGATTTATAGGTATCACCTGAAAGATGTAAAGGAATCGTAGTAGTATGTCCATTTTGAATGTGTTTACGCGGCCGAACCACGAAAGGAGTCATTTATTGTACTCTTCCATATCTTTTAGGTTCTGTTTAATAAGGTTTGGTAATTCAGGGAATAAAGTGTCCCCAAATTAGATGGGATCGTTACCCCTAAATATTTTATTGAGGATGCCTGCCGTCGAAACGGGAATTTTTCTTTTAGTAGGGCGACTTCCTCTATTTTAAGGGAGATATTTAGCGCTTCTGTTTTGGAATAGTTTATTTTAAAATTGCTCAAATTTCCAAATCGTTCGAATTCTTTTAGTAGTGAAGGGAATGTGATCAGAGGTTGGGACGTATATTTCATATATACATGAAATATACAGTGTATATTAGTTCCAAGTGTAGGAGCGATGGAATGTCTTGTCAGTCCAGATCCTCATACTGAATTTGAATATCATCAAAAGCATCAGTGTACTATGTAGCGCTAACGGGGCAGGTGGTTAACCTACTCGTCACCGGGCAGTCGTGGGTTGGGTCAGGCGATGTTATGGGTGGCCTTTGCTCAGTTTCGTTGCTCCGAGACGTACAGTAAATGGTGGGGGAAGCGGGGTATTTGAGAAAATTTTTCGTGACGCCACCTGTAGTACGCGGCCAGGGAGTAGACACCGCTGCAGGATTCCTCTCAAGGGCAGGTGTTAATCAGAAAAGCAGTGGAGCCTCTGTTAGGAGTCTCGACACAAAAACCAGCCAGATATCCCTCCGGGAAGGACCCAGCCAAGGAGTGGCTCTTTTTAGGAGACCACCATAGCCACCATATGAAGTGGCCCTTTTAGTCAATATCCAACTTTTTGACAAGTTTACAGATATGACAAGGGAAATACCAAGGCCAGGTATCCATCCACAGACAGCTGTTTCGGGGTATTGCCCCTCATCAGTGTGGAGTAGAATTCTGGCCAGGTGGGAGCAATGCCTAGTAGACCAACAATACAAAACAATCACTGATCTCAGGGAGACAAGTCAGAGAAAACACTGCCGGCAGCCAGCGAGGGCGCTCAATACAGTGAAATCCTAGGAACATTGCCCCCTGGGAAATATGCAAATCAGAAAAGTCAGTGGAGCCTCTGTTAGGAGTCTCGACACAGAAACCAGCCAGATATCCCTCCGGGAAGGACCCAGCCAAGGATTCCTTTCAAGGTCAGGTGTTAAGGCAGCCAGGATAGTATCACTCCCCACAGGCGGAGCAGGCCCTGGGTGGATGATGAGGGGTTTTAACGGCCGTTTGCGCCTAAGCGCTGGGCGGCGGCAGCGGTAAAGACGACCCAACACAGTTTCTGTGGGTTCAGGGTGTAGTTTACTCACAACTTCAGCTGCCAGCCCGGTTGCACTGGTCACTGCCGTGATGGGCTCCGGTCAATCTCAGATCTGGTAAGGGGCCACCACCGGTGTTTTGAGAGAGAAGGAGAGAGAGTCCTATTTCTAGGGTGTCCCCCTCAGTAGTTAGGTACCCTGGCTGAGCTCCCGCTCCAAGCCACGGGCCTAGTGAAGTCCAAGTTTTCCGGAAGTGTCTTGTCAGAACTATGGTCCTGACGGATCTGTTTTTAATGTGAGTGTGTTGCGCCTATTTCAACCCCCAGTGGAACCCGCCCCCCAGGTGGCTGGCTTCAGTGACCGGGGAAGTCCCATGATCGTGATGGCCATCCCCCTGCCTACCCTGAGTCATCCCACCCTGTGTGAAGGCTGCTAAGCTGTATGTAGAGTGTGAATGTGGAACACTGGTGATTAACCCCTCCCCTTACCTGATATAGATACCGCACCTTAATTGAAGTGCAATATCCTGTGGCCACCAGAGCCTCAGGGGTGCGACAACTATATACCACATCACAAGTTTTAAGTTGTAATCCATTAATTTACTGATGCTCTTCAATGTAGAGATCAATGTTCATCTGATGCTTATTTGAATTTTAACATCCCTTTTTTAAGAAGTTGTTTTATATTTTGCATCATTAATCTGACTGTTTTATATAAAACTTGTTATGTGGTATATAGTATACTGATGCTTTTCATGATATTCAATTTGTGTATGAGGACTGTAGACTGTGAGACATTCCATCACTCCTACACTTGGAACTAATATACACCATATATTGCATCTCTGGTAGGTCTATCAGGGTGTTCCTGGCAACACAGTTTATGACAGTTTCCTATGTCTTGGTTCCAGAACTTGCCAAGCTGCTTTTTAGTGTTGGCCAGAAAACACAGCCCTCGATGTTCCCAGCTTGTATGGGTGTGGTTAGTATTTTTAGGTGGTTAGTTGTCTTTTTTAAACTTGCTGAAAGCATCATTTCAAGATGAGACATAAAAGTAGTAAATTTTGAATCTATGAGGCAAATTTTATGGTTGTACTTGGAGGGGGCAAAAGAAAGTATTTTGATGTCTTTGTGAAACATTAATTAAATTAATACATTTATGAAAAAAACGCTGTGTATTTATGTATACACTCCTCAACGTTGAAACTGCAATACAAAAAAGGAAAGTCCTGGAATTATGAAAATCTCAAGATTAGTAGATATGGTAATGATATGGATATGATGAAAAATTGTAAAAAAAAATATTGTAAACATCTTGAATTATTCATTATCAAGTGTGTGTGTCACTTGCAGAAATATACGCACCTTGACACACTATGAATGAGGTCATAAATGGTTGCCTGAGGATTGTTCTGCTGCATAGATTGCTCTTGGGCAAATCATCAAGATGCTCTGCTGGCAGTTTCCTTTGCAATTGACAATCATTGACACCCCAGATATGCCTGATAGGCAACAAGTCTGGAGATGGTGCAGGCTATGGTGGCATGTTTAGCCCACGCAAGCTGTTCACAATAGAACAAACTACATGTGGCTTAAGATTGCCATGTTGAAAGACAGCTCTAGGTACACTTTTACATTCTATGAACATGCTATCATTATATGTACAACAAAAGCTGGAATCATTGCTGAAGTAGATAGACTTCCATTCCAGCCTTCATTACCACCTAAGGCCGGTTTCACACATCCGGCTTTTTGCCGTTTTGCCGGATGCGGCGCTCTCCCGTACAGTTAATACAGTACAATGACAGCGCTGTGACTTCCGGGTCACATGCGCCGGTCACATGACAGCATGTGACCGGCGCTTGTTGCGCTGTCATTGTACTGTATTAACTGTACGGGAGAGCGCCGGATCCGGCAAAACGGCAAAAAGCCGGATGTGTGAAACCGGCCTTATTACTGCTCTGTACCATAACAGTCTTTGAGAGCTGCGGTGTAAGGTCAATGGAACACCTCTAGCTGGACGTCTGGCTCATAGCCCAATACAGTGCAAACAACTTACAATTTATGTAGTCAGTTGTTGAAGCTTGAAGTGGTTAATAGATGCTCAAAAAGACTGAATACAGTGCATATGTTAATTCATTTTAGCATTATCAGGTGCTTTTTAGGAGGTTTTCAGGCAGAATCCACCTAAAAATACATTGTGTGCACATACCCTAAAATTATGATCAGAAAGAAAGGCATGGCTGCAACAGTCTGATTATATGGCCTAAGCCACACGGCGAGAAAAACAGTGCGAGTGGAGTGCGATAAAACATCGCATTCCCCTCGGACCAATTCTAGCCTGTGTGTCAGCGCACATGAGCGATTATTTTCTCAGCCCTAATCGGACCGAGAAAACAATCGCAGCGAGAGAAAAATCGCACTGCACTCGCGGTACACCGGTGTACCGCTAGTGCAGTGCGAGAATGGAAAATAGCCGACTACGCAGGAGAGAGGGAGAGAAATCCCGCCCCTCCTCAGAGCTGGCCCTCCCCTTTGCAGCACCGGCCCTCCCCTCCTCAGTGCCAGCCCGCCCCCCGCAGCTGAGGTCTGCTTGCACGAACGGACCTCAGTTGCAAGGACACACGCATGACACTCGGCTTTGCTGTACTGCCAGCACGAGCCGAGTGTCATGCAAGTGGATCGCAGTAGTGCCCGTGTGGCCCCAGCCTAAGGTTTAAGGTAGACTTAAGTCCATCAAGTTCAAACTATAGACTAACATGTTGATCCAGCGGAAAGCAAATACACCATGTGGCAGACAGTAATAGCTCCATATTAGGGGACTCCACATAGAGCAATCAGACTAGTTCCCTGGATCGAAGTAAAAAGACTGATGGCACTTCCGAACACACAAGTGTGAACAGGTGCATATTGAACATGAAATGTGTTATAAGAAATAAAGAAGCAGTTGCGATCTGAAATGTTTAGATATGTTAACGATGAATGCAGGAATATGAACATGCATTTCTGCTAAGAAAATGCATATAAAATTTGAGATGCTTAGCATATAAAAAAAAGACTAGTTTTATGTGAGCCTAACAGCTAACATCAAGGCGTAATTCTTATGTTTGGTTCCTGTGTACTTTAATGCCTCTGTTTGAGTTAGAAAACCTAGTTTCCTGGATCAAGACCCATCACAATATCTACTGCCGATAACCGGTAATAATGTATTTTTCAAAAAAGGCATCCAGGCCCTTCTTGAATTTTAACAGTGATTTAACTATTAAAACATCATGTGGCAGAGCTGTCCATAGTTTCACTGCTCTTACAGTAAAGAATCTGCATCTGTGATTATGATTAATAATTCTTTCTCCTAGGCAGAGGCGTATCTAGGGGGGGGGCATCTGCCCCGGGTGCAGTGTCGGGAGGGGGGGGCGCTGTCATGCCGACTAATGCAGCACTCTGAGTCTCCCCGGCGGCCAGGGCCAGCGTCAGAGCCTGGCTGTCAGCAAGGGCGGTGATGTATGCTGCGGCCCCCCGGCCGAGTTCCAGGGACCGCAGGGCTCCTGCTGTCAGCCACACTTTTCTAGTTTGCCGACTCTTAACTCCTCTCCTGCACGCAGCTTTCACTGCTGCGTGCAGGGTCTAAGTTTGTCTGTGGGCGGAACTAGCATGCACTATGCACTGTGCTCCCATCCAACAGGTGAAGGTAGATGCTAGAATGTACGGGCTCCCTCCAGGTATGACTTAATTTGTAATGAAGCTGGTCACGCCCACTAACATTTAACGAGCCAATACATTCTAGGCTTAACCCACAGAGGAGCCGAAGCATCAACATACCGCCGAGCTGTATGTCATCCTCCCCACCCCAGTGCTGTATACCCCAGTACTATCTGTCCCACGCATCCCAGATCTGTATACCCCAGTACTATCTGTCCCACGCACCCCAGAGCTATATACCCCCAGAACTATTTGTCCCCCACCCCAGTGTTGTATATCCCCAGAACTGTCTGTCCCTTGACCCCAGTGCTGTATACCCCCCAGAACTGTCTGTCCCCCCCACCTCAGTGCTATATGCTCCCAGAACTGTCTGTCCCCTGACACCAGTGCTGTATACCCCCAGAACTGTCTGTCCACTGACCCCAGTACTGTATACCCCCCAGAAGTGTCTGTCTCCCCACTCCAGTGCACTATACACCCAAAGCTGTATGTCCCCCCACCCCAGTGCGGTATACCACCCCACAGCTGTATACCCCCAGAGCTGTGTCTCCCCCACCTCAGTGTTGTACACCCCAAGAGCTGTATGTCCCCCCACCCTAGTGCTGTATGCCACTTCAGAACTGTATGCCCATGTCTGGAGCTGTATGTGCCCCCATTGCTGTATATCTCCAGCCTCTCCTGTGATGTATATAGCAGTGTCAGTGTACACTGTGTGCGGCCATGTGTATTAGCCATGGCCACCAATAAGCACGGCACAGTGACATGCCCAGGAGGAGATGGATGGGAGACAAGCGGGGGTGGGGGGGGGGGGGTGAGTGAGGCTGCTGCCGGCTTCCCCATATTAATACCTCTAATGTGTCTGTGTGTGTGTGCATGTATGATGTGTATCTATGTATGTCAGTGTCTATGACTGTGTATAGATTTGTCTATTTAGATGTATTCTTGTGAATTTATCTTTAAATATGTGTATGTGCATTTCTATGTGTGTATATTGGGCCGGAAGACTCTTTCGCCCGGGACCCACAAAAACCTGGAGCCGGCCCTGGATGTACTGGAAGTTGTCAGTTCATGCAATACAAATGTGTATGGGTCTGACCTGACATTACAATTAATGGACCATGTACTGTTTGTGGGTCTGATTATGTATTTCTGTACCGATGAGGGTTTTGATGCTGTGTTTCTGAACTGATGGGGTTATATGGTTTTATTTCTGTGCTGCTGGAGGTTCTGATGATGAATTTCTGTACTGCTGGTGGTTGTGATGCTGTATTTCTGTACTGTTGGATATTATAATTATGTATTTCTGTACCTCTGCTGGTTCTGGTGCTGTTATTAGCTCTGAGCCTGTACATAAGTAACAATTCATAAATTGTAAGATTGGACAACCCCTTAACTTAGAATTGGGATACATTGCTTAATTGTATAAGTAAAGGGCTTGTCGAAGTTTGAGATGAAAGTCTGCAGTGACTCTAGGTGACTGCAGGCTTCTGAATTCTCACATTGCATGCCCTGCACACTTTTGAGATTCTCCAGTGCCAGTAGCAATAGTGGACGGTCATGTGAGCGCAAGTATAAGATTTTTATATTTCTGGCCACATTCTCGTTTGACGTGTCTAGCTTCACTCAATTCATTTTGAGCGAGGCCACGCATGTCTAGTCAGCATGTGACCAAATATATGTAAATCACATACTTGCAGTTTCATGACCTCCCACTCTGACCATCGGCACCAGAGAATCCTGACAGCGGGCAATGTGCGCACTGTGAGAATTCAGAAGTCTGCAGTCACATAGTAACTGCAGATTTTCATCTCAAGCCTGGACAATCCCATTACTTATAAAATTAAGTACTGTAGCCCAATCATAGCATGTAATATACTCTCTGTCAGGATTCAGCTCTGCGTCTGGTTCCAGCAGTCATCATTTGGCCACTCCACAAATATGTGATTTTCATACTTGCATGGGTAGCTTTTCTTCCTATGATCCTCTTTAAACATTAAGAGAATTAAATTATTAAGAGCAGCTCGTCATCACGTGACTGAGTGCAAATCACATATGAATGATTGGTCACATGGGGGGGCGCCAAACTGAAGTCTTGCCCCGGGTGCTAGAAAGCCTAGATACACCTCTGTCCTAGCCATACTGGATGCCCCTTTGCCCCTGTCTCAGACCTAGGTGTAAAAAGATCATTAGAGATGGCTCTGTACTGCACCCTTATATACTGTATTTGTTCATCTCAATAAGATTGCTCTCTAAACAAAGGCTTTTCCACACTGAAAAATCCCAAGTTTAATAACCTGTCCTGGTATTTTAGTTCACCCATCCCTTTAATATCCTTGGTTGCTCTTCTCTGCACCCGCTCTAGTTCAGCTTTGTCCATCTTATACACCGGAGACCAAAATTGTAGACAGTGTTCTAAGGGTGACCACACTAGTGAGTCAAAGCTACAGTATATTCTTGTCACGGGCATCTATGCCTCATTTAATGCATCCCATTATTTGATTAGCCTTGGTAGCAGCTGACCGACAATGGTCAGAAAAATTTGAGTTTTCCAACCACCTATAAACCTAAGTCTTTTTCAGTGACAGTTTTACCCAGTGTTTTACAATTTAGTACATAGTTATACATTATACGTTTTATTTCCTCTGTCCAAGTGCATAACCTTACATTTATCCACATTGAACTTCAATTGTCATTTCTTTAATATTAAGTTATCCTCCTATGTATAAACTACCAGCTGCAAATATTGAAATGTTATTCTACATGCTCTTCATAGTGTCATTTTCCCCCTCATGACCAAGGACGTACTGGTATGTCCTTGGTCGTGTCTGTCCCGTTACCATGGGCTCCCGTGGCAATCCTGACACATATTTGCTGATCTGATCAGCAGACAGGTGAGGCTAACAGGCACGGGTGGATCTCTGCTATTTTTCGGTCCCATGACACAATCACAGGGCGCCAATGGTTTGTCATGGCAGCGTGGGGTCAGATGTTGCTGCTAATGCTCAGCGGCTGTCAGTCAGTGCAGGGTGTGCAATTTCAGCCGCCAAGCTCGATACACAGCAGTGAAGAGACCTGCTCCGGGATTTCTCTTGACATAGCCATATAGTGCTTGTTTTTTGTGAGATAAATTGTAGTTTTCAATGACACCATTAATTTTGACATTGTACTGAAAAATAGGAAAAAAATCCAAATGGGATGAAATGTTGAAAAAAAAAAAATGTAATTCCCATATTGTTTTCTTTTTTTGTATTTACAATATTTATTGCATGGCAAAAACGACCTGGAAATATTATTATCTAGGCCTATGTGATTATAATTATATCAATGAAATCTTTAAGTCAGGAAAAGCGGCACTTCACAATGGAGCATTTGCGGTATTTTTATTGCGCAATAGTAAGCACAGTTACAACATAAATAGGGAAGGATGGGTGCAGGTACGCCGGACGATAGCCATTTCGCACCATAACAGGTGCTTCCACAGGTCCGAATTCAGACCTGTGGAAGCACCTGTTATGGTGCGAAACGGCTGTCGTACGGCATACCTGCACCCCTCCCTCCCCATTTATGTTGTAATTGTGCTTACTATTGCGCAATAAAAATACCGCAAATGCTCCATTGTGAAGTGCAGCTTTTCCTGACTCAAAGATTTCATTGGATTTCTGCGTTCTGGCTGAGCACCACTGGAGTATGCTGGAGATCCAACATTCATGTGAACCATAAACCTGTGAGTACGCACCTGAGTCTGCGGTGCCTGGCCGTCTTTCTTCATTTCTGCTTATAATTATACTAAACTTGCATAAATCTATTTTAGTCATAGGAGTGCGTGAGCCGAGACTCACTGCCAAATGCAGCATGCTGCGATTCATTTCGCATGCTGCTATGGCATGAGAAATCAAGCATAGATGGACACTGCCCCATAGTTTTGCACTAGAGTAAGAGCAATCCGATGTTTTATCGGATTGCACTCGTCCCCGTGCAAAACGCAATTGTAACCGAACCCTTAGAAGGATTCCCTAACATACACCTCTGATGGATGCCTCCGATGTATTGTGCATACTATGGCAAACACTTATAGTCTCCGATTTCCAAAAATATTTTATGTAGTTTTTTTACTGGAATCCTTTGATAGAATAACCTAGTCAGCTATTTATTATACTAATTGAAATGCAGAATAAAGAACTGACCTATAATTATGGAACGTTTTATATAAACTAAAACCAAGTTCAGTACTAAATGCAAAGTTCTCATACAAATGTCTCAAATGCTTCTCTCAAATATCCTATTAAAATATGGGTGATCTGAAACAAATGTTGGCATGAAGCTCTCCAAAATTGTGAGACTCCTTCTGAAAGTGCCACTGTTCTGCTTAGTTCATCTCTCTTCTGGAAAACATTAAAGCAGATTTGTCATATTTTGCAATACAAACTGCATATGTAGCGCCCCACGGGGCAGGTGGTTAACCTACTCATTGCTGGGACGTTGAGGGTCGGGTCAGGCGATGTCAAGGGTGGCCTTGCCCGGTTCCCTTGCCCCGAGGCATACAGTAAATTGGGGGGAAATGGGAAAGTTTGTCGTGACGCCACCTGTGGTATGCGGCCAGGGAGTTGCCTCCATTGCAGAATTCCTCGCCGGGGCAGGTGTTATGGCAGCTGGGATGGTGTCGCTCCACATAGGCGGAGCGAGCCCCGGGTGGATGACTGGGTATTGCAGTCCCTTGGACGCGCCAGAGCGTGGGGTGACGGCGTCGCTAATCAGAGTCTGAGTCAGCAACTGTGGTTCCAGGTTCTTTTTACTCACTGATTTAAAGCTGTGCCCAGGTGCTTGTCTCTGCCGTTGTGTGCTCCGGTCAATCCCAAGCAAATCAGGGGTCACCACCGATGTTGGAAAAGAGAGAGAGACAGAATGTCCTTTCCTAGGATGACCTCCTTAGAAGTCAGGTACCCGGGCTAAGCTCCGCTCCAAGCCCCGGGACTAGTGAAAAGTCCAAGAGTTCCAAAGGTGTCCTGTCAGAACTATGGTCCCGACTTATCTGAGTGTGTAAGTGTGTTGTGCCTACCTCTACCCCCAATGGTGCCCACCCCCTGGCGGTTGCCCTAGCGACTGGAAAGTCACATGCCTCTGCATGGCCACCCCCCGTCCGCCCCAAGACAGTTCCCCAGTAGGATGCACCTGACTGTGTGTAAGGTGAAATGTGGAAACACCAATGATTAACCCCCCATTACCTCAGATGGATACCGCATCTTAACTGAGGTGCAGTACCCTGTGACAACCAGAGCCTCAGGGGGGCCACACATACATTACTACATCTCTTAAACCTAATGATGATCCATGTCAGCATGGCTGTATAATCCTTTATGAAAACTGAACTCCTGTTACCCTTCTGAAAATAAAACATTTGGTGCTTAAACAATATTTTTGTGGGAAAAAATTCAATTTTTTTATTTTCATGGTTCAATATTATAAATTTTTGGAACACACCTGGAGGTTCAAGGTGCTCAACACACATTTAGATAAGACCCTGGAGGAATGTAGTTTCCAAAATAGAGTCACTTATGGGGGGTTTCCACTGTTTACGCACATTAGGGGCTCTCCAAATGTAACATGGCGTCTGCTAATGATTCCAAAGTGAAATCTGGAGGAGACAAAAGGCGCAAATGGTGTCTTATCCAGGTAGAACTGGAATAAAGAGCTCAGAAGCACTCACCTCGGAGTGTTGTGAAGGTCACAACTACCAATAAAGTATAGTATCAAACCACGTTGGATGCCATGGACCCAGCAGTTACAGGATAAAAGCAGGAAAGATGAAAGAGTTAACCACGCTGCCGTGGAGAAAAACAGAAGATGACTCCGGAGATGAATTCTTTGTGATTTTTATTTTTCAATGCGTTTCAGAGTCTCAACAGTTGGTGACTCCACTTTGTAAGATAGCATCAGCGATCCCGGTCTTAGTTCATGGTGAACAACAGTTGCTTTGTTGCAGGTTCAAACGTTCCCCTTTTTGAAGGAACCGCAGCAACTAAGAAGTGAAGACCACATGAAGTTACAGTGTGGAGTCACCAACTACTGAGACTCTGAAATGCGTTGGAAAATAAAAATCACAAAGAATTTACCTCCGGGGTCATCTTGTATTTATCTCCACGGCAGCGTGGTTAACCCTTTCCTCTTTCTGCTTTTATCCTGCTAATGATTCCAGACAATTTTGTGTTCCAAAAGTCAAATGGAGCTCCTTCCCTTCTTAGCCGAGTCGGGCGACCAAGCAGTAGTTTTCCCACCACATATGGGGTATCGGCATACTCAGTAGAAAAAAAAACAATAACATTTCACGTGCATTTTCTTGTTACCCTTGAGAAAATGCAAAATTTTGTGCTAAAACTAGATTCCTGTAGGAAAAAATTGATTTTTTTTTTATTTTCATTGCTCAACATTATAAAATTCTGTGAAGCACCTGTGTGTTCAAAGTGCTCATCACACATCTAGATAAGTTCCTTGAGGGGTGTAGTTTCCAAAATGGGGTTACTTGTGGAGATTTCCACTGTTTAAGAAGATAAGGGGCTTTCCAAATATGACATGTCATCCGCTAATGATTGCAGACAATTTTGCTTAACAAAAGTCAAACGATGTTCATTTCATTATGAACCCTACTATCTGCTCAAACAGTAGTTTTCCACCACATATGCGGTATTGGCATAAACAGGAGAAATTGCATAACAAATTGTGTGGTGCATTTTCTCCTGTTACCCTTGTTTGGGACTAAAATAACATTTTTGTCGGATAAATTAAAATTTTGATGTTTTCCTTCCACATTGCATTAGCTCCTGTGAAGCCCCTGAAGGGTTAATAAACATGGCTGTGGTTTTCAGGGGTGCAGTTTTTAGAATGTTGTCACTTTGGGATATTTTCTGATATATATATCCTCTCTAAGCCACTTCAAATGTGATGTGGTCCCTAAAAAATGGTTTTGTACATTTAGCAGAATTTACTTTTAACTTTTCTAACTTCCTAACAAATAAATATTATGTCTTAAAAATGGTGCTGATGTAAAGTAGATATGTAGGATATGTTATTTATTAACATAAAAATTCAAAGTAAGAAAATTG
Organism: Anomaloglossus baeobatrachus; assembly: GCF_048569485.1. Lineage (NCBI taxonomy): Eukaryota > Metazoa > Chordata > Amphibia > Anura > Aromobatidae > Anomaloglossus > Anomaloglossus baeobatrachus. The sequence continues at coordinate 417,737,548 of NC_134356.1, read as the reverse complement.
TGACATTTTCAATATTTTTATAAATAAACCCAAAAAATATTGTCCTAAATTTACCACTAATATGAAGTACAATGTAGCACAAAAATAATCTCAAAATAACTGTGATCTGTTGAAGCGTTTCAGAGTTATTACCTCATAAAGTGACACTGGTTATTTTGATGGAACCCTAAATTATATAAAGTAACTTCTCTTATACCTGTAATGGCCTGGAGATAACATTAATCCAGCTAAACTTTTTTCTAGTAAAAATAGTCTGGGATAGATGGTTAAAAAATAGAGTGCATGGCTTTGGAGGTGGCCACAGACCACAATGCACAATACAAATTAAATTGTTCCAGACAATTATTTCACTTACACACGTTTTGTTATACACATGTTTATTTCCTCTATGTGTATTAGAAGAGCACAAAAATAAAAACCAGAGGAAAAAAAAGGCAAAGTGGACATAATTTCACACAAAACTCCAAAATTGGGCCGGACACAATTGTTGGCACGCTCAACTTAATATTTGCTTGCACAGCCTTTGAAATAAATAACTGAAATCAATCACTTCCTACAATCATCATAAGCTTCTTAAATTTCTCAACTGGAATATTGGACCACTCTTCTTTTGTAAACTGATCCAGGTCTCTCATATTTGAAGGTTGCCTTCTCCCAACACAGATTTTAAGATCTCTCCAAAGGTTCAATGTTATTTAGATCTGGACTCTTTGCTTCAAAACTCTCCAGTCCTTTGTTTCCATCCATTTCTGGGTGCTTTTTGAAGTATGTTTGGGGTCATTGTCCTGCTGGAAGACCCATGACCTAGGACGCAAACTCATCTTTCTGACACTAGGCAGTAAATTGAGACCCCAATTCTTTTGGTAATCTTCAGATTTCATGATGCCGTGCACAAACTCAAGGTACCTCGTGCCAGGTGCAGCATAGTAACCCAAAAATATCTTTGAACCTCCACCATATTGTACTGTGTTCTTTTCTTTGAGACCTCATTCTTTTTTCGGTAAACAGTAGAATGATGTGCTTTACCAAAAATCTCTATCTTGATCCCATCTCTCCACAAGATGCTTTCGCTGAATGATTTTGGCTTACTCACTTACATATTGGAAAACTGCAGTTTATCTTTCTTATGTCTGTGTCAGCAGTGGCGTTCTCCTGGGTCTCCTGCCATATCATTTCATTTCATTCAATTACCACAGATAGTGTCAACATTTGAGTCTGCAGGATAGCTTGAATTTATTTGCAACTTGATTGGGGCTGCTTATCCACCAGTCAGACTATCCTTTGTTGCAAACTTTCATAATTTTTTCTCTGCAATCCACGGCAGGGAGATTAGCTACAGTGCAATGGGTTGTAAACTTCTTGATTATGTTGCGCACCATGGACAAAGGAACAACCTCTGGAGATGCATGGGTAAAATTGAGATTGTTGATATTTTTCAACAATTTTGGTTCTAACGTCCTCAGATAGTTCTCTTATCCTCTTTCTGTTCTCCATGTATAGATGCAAACTCCATACAACACTCTGCAATTACTGAATACATAACTTACACTATTGCCAAATGTATTATTTGTGGCTTTTAAACAGATTTGACTTTCATTCATACTTAAAACTTGAAAAAACCTTCACAAACATTATAGTGTATGCAACAGAAGGTCGTGGAATCTAATTGGGGTCAAATACTTTTTAACAGCACAATGAAATAAATGATCCTGCTGAATTTCTACAACTACTTCCTGTAATAATTCAGCGTTTGTGGGTTACGTTGTTGCCTCATTCTCATAGAGAAAAATTAAAATCAAACAGGAATCTCTGGAGAGGGGACATTTCCACCCCCCACACTGAACATATGAAACTAATTAGAACAGGGGAAGAAGAAAAGAGATCTAACACTTCCATCTCCTTTGAAGTAGAAGCCCTTGCAGTGGCCAGGTAAATTATAGCAGGGAAAGTTGCTGGGAATGAGACCAATGACGACAATATCTACCACCTGGGACCTCCAGGGGTGAGGTTATCTTGTAAGTTGGGGGATTTCAACAAATTCTGAAGGGCCGAACACATCCCACAAACAGCCCACACATGATCTCATCAAAGGGAGGTATGTGTCATGCAGTGTTCGGCTGTGCTCTCGGGTGTCATGGTGGCATCAGACTCTGTTTACACCATAGAGTCTGACAAGCAACCTGAGGTCTCCTAGTTGTTCAGCCTGACTCAGGCGTCGGCTGTTTTAAATTCCCTGCTCTACAGTTCAGCAGGAGTTAATTCCTGCTGGCTTGTGAACTGCTGCTACCGTAGGAGCTCGAACTACCAATTACCATTCACAGCCACCTTCACTCTTTATAACGTACTGGATTGCTCATTGCCGAATAGAGCTCAGAGTTGCTTCAGCGTTACCGGTCTTTATCGTAGTGATCCAGAGCCTGAGGAATTGTTGTGTGCTTTCCTGTGTGGTGTGGAAATATCCCTGTCATTAGTTAATTTCCTCCCTGTGTTTTATTTCTTCCTGGGCACATATTGTCTCTCCCCTGTGTCTGATTGCAGTGTGTATGGGTTTAAATTTTTCCCCTGTCTGTGGACTGCAGTGTGTATGTGTTTAGGTTTTTTCCCTGTCTGTGGTATTTATGGGGTTTGCTTCTCTGCTCACAGCCCTCTCCTAGGGTGGGGAAGAGGGGTTGTTAGATCAGGGTTTGGACAAGAGGTAGGGTTATGCTGGTGGTCCAGACCTAGCTACCATTAAGCTTACCTCTGGGATAAGGGACAACGCAGGGTCCTAAGTCTGAGTCCCAGCTTAGAGGTCCCTGCTTCAGTTACCCCGACACTCCTGTGACAGTATGTGGGCGTAACTTTGATTTAATAAAAAGCAGAAACAGGGTTTGGTACTTCGTCAGTCCTTGGAAGATACAGCTGGGGGTTCTGTCTGTTTTTCCTAAAGAGTACCTTCCTACTCTAAGCTCTGAAGCCATTGCAGTGACATCAGGTTTAGTAACTTTATTTTATTTATCCCTTTTATCTTATACAATTATATATGCTATGTTCTTCTTTTCCCCCTTTGTAACATCTTTTGCATACTTTAAACACTGCCTATTTTTGGATTAAATTTATAAAATATAATATCTTTGTTCCTCCTTGCTCTATAAACTATATTCCTGAAACCATACGCTACCTGTAATAGGTGTTCAATCGGCTTGTAACATAAATGGTGGTGCCTGCTAGTAGTACTTTATTTTGTGATTGTGGAGTTGGCAGTGCCTGTACTGAGGTCTATATATATTTCATGAATTAAATCCGTTGTGTATATACTATACATTCACTGTCAGTTCGGCAGTCGGCCTAGTAGTGGAAACAGCCACGGCCTTGTCCATTAATCGTCGGCCATTGTGTAATTGTCCTGCTGATTGGGGCAGCAGAGTGCTGTTGGTGAGAAATTGGTGGCAACTGTGGAATATCTGTGTGATCTCCCAGGCTGTCTTCCCCATGATATCCTTTCTTAATAATGGTATATTTGGTAGATTTCAAAGGCTTAAAAACTTTGGACACACGAGAATAATGCAGTAATTTTTGTACCTTTTTCATTTTACATTATTAATTGATATGTTGCAGTACTTACCAAGTGTGTCGCTTTTAAAATGTACAAATTTTCTCTACCTCATGAATTTTTGCAAAAGTTCTAGTACATTTGCGCCAAATCTTCAACCTGGCACCAAAAATCTATAACTACTATAGAAGGCACAAAGACATGGCCCCATACTGAGAGATCATAGAAGACAGAGCCGGCATAAGATATTAGTGGAGAGATTTAATACTACATTTGTGCACGCTGTATGATAAATTTGGTTGCAGTTTGTTAGACCCGTTTATCCTTAGGTAATTTTCTCTATCTTACTTAGTTTTTCTCTGGCTGAATTACGGTATCTAAAAATGGTTATGGATCATACAGTCTAAGGGAAATTTGTAATACTAAATGCTTTTGCAGAATTAATTATTTTAATGGGCTATACCACACCTTACCCATACCTCTCTATACTGTACATCATTGTCATGGTGCAGCCAGGCTGATCACGCAGATATCCCACTGCTGCCACCAAATGTCATGGTGCAGCAGGGACACTCACGCCGCTATCTCACTACTCCCATCAATTTATCCCAAACAAAAACTCCCTGTCTCCAATTGTCAGGACAATACACAATTCACTGATGATTCATGGTTGAGGCCATGGCTGCTTTCACTACTAAGACGGTTATTGGGCACTTTCACAGTGAACATATAGTATATATACACCCGATTCCAACACATAGAATATATATATAAATACATGTCAGTTCGGTCACTGGCAAGTGTGACGACTCAGCATATGGCCAGTTTTGTGTGGGGGGTGAACTGTTCTTAATTAGGCCAGACGTATGTTTGGTAAATCAAGAGAAGTTAGCCATTGCCTCATGTCAGATTGATTGGAGCCCTATTGTCTGGTAAATTCGGACTTTCTGTTAAATGTCTATTTCCTCAGCACCTTTGACTACATGAATTATAGAGGAAAATTGTGCAGTCGGATTGAACTAGTACCTAATGAGAGAATGAGAGAGCAGCCATCTCCCACCAATCCTGTAAGATGCTATACACTGAAATTGAGGGGTATAAAAAGAGCCTTGCTTCTGTCACCAGGTTGATATTCTACAGGACTTCAGGTTAAGATCTAGAGGTCTAGCTTGAGGATCACAGAATTGCTTCAAGATTCATTCATTTTACAGGACTTCAGCCTAGGATCCACTGTTCCATCTGTAGGATCACAGAACTGCTTCACTGCTCAATGCTAAGCCCTCAAATTCACTGGTAGAACCCAGGTTGGGACAATTCAGTCATCTGACTACAAATCTTGCCATGCTCGGTCAGCTTTCTAACCTTGCCTCTATCTCCTCTAAGTGAGTGCCTGCCAAAATGGGTGCTGCTGACTGGGATAGTTGGCCCTGAAAGCCTCAAAGTCTCAGAAATTCTAATCCATGTTGTACCAGCAGAAGAGTGAAACCCTGTAGCTTGATTATCTTGTGTTTTTGCTTGGAATGTACAATATGTTTTTGCCTGTTGATAAACCAGTAGAGTCTTACCAATGTGTGATTCCTTCTCCCTGTGTCTGGGTAGTGTTCTGCCAACGGGGAAGGAGTGAGAGTGTTCATTGGGATGAACACTGGTCCATGCAGTCTCTCTGAAGACAGCCAGGCCAGCGGACCTGAGTACCCACTGACCCTCATGTCTTCACAATTGATGGCAAGAGTGTGATACTACTCAGCCTGGCTGATCAGGGGAAGCTGCAGGGGACTAGTGTTCGTAGACACTGTCCAAGAGCTCCACAACCAGGGAGACATATAGGCATACCCAGCATTCTATAGATGAGGCATACATGTTTCAGATGCCACTACTTCCTACCCACCAGCTTGGCCTTGGGAAGAGGATCAGAGTGGATATACAGTCTTCACAATAAACGGAAATTATAGGAGCTGTGCCATATTCGACAGATTGAATACAGGGCCACCGACACCCGGTCGGATTTGATCCAGGAATTGGTCCGTTGGGATACCCAGAACGTTGTGAAACATGATGAAGACCCTGATGAGGGTGATACAGAGGATTTTAACTGCGTGCCATGTCAAGGATCCTGTGGCAGCCCGCAATCAACAACCCAGTCCCAAGCAACCTGACTCTGGTAGTTGTTGGCCTCATTGGGGCCCAAAGTGTCATGCGAGGATTAGGCTTATGTTCTAGAATCAGTTTTGGGAGTTTCAGTTCACTAATGACCACTTACTCAAGCAGGACTATATCACTACCCAGCAAGTGTCTCAAGGACCGTGGGTCGCAGTATGATGGGCCTCTGGAGCCAAGTGTAACAACATCCCCTCTCGGTTCACCTCTCTGGTTTAATCTTGGAATCTGAGGTCGATGCAGATAGCCAGCAATAGCAGGTCATCCAGAGTAGAAGGGTAGAAAGCACATTGACCCTACCGGACAATCCTTCCCAGAATGCAGCCACTAGGGCTTCATTAATCCAGCCCAATTCAGAGGACCTGGTGCAGGAATGAATGACATACTGCCCTACAGCGAGACTCCCCTGGCAGAGATTAATGAGTGAGGATACTGCCGAGGAGACTCATCCGGGCTTGTTGAACACCTTGTGGAATGCCTCTGGAAAGATCTGCAGGTTCTGGACGATAGGATAACTCATCTGTCATAATGGATTGATCTATCAAAAGCCTCACTGGTCAGGTGTGACATCATAAAGGCCACTTTGGCTTAGTCTGAGATGAATTGCTATGACAAAACTTCAAAGTGCAAGGTGCACTGATTTATGAATGCCCTGCATTGTTGGGGATTACCGTCAAACTTCGGAGGAGTAGACAACTGAACACGGGAGCTTGTAGCCAGAATTGCAGCTGGAGTAGGGACTACAGGCAGTGCTGAGACAGACAGAGACTCTTGAGTCAAGGCATGCAGACAGGTGTCGATTGACCGCAGATGGATCAGAATCTAGTCCTGTTGTTCTCTCTGCTGAACCACCTCTTGCTGCAAGTCAGTAAGCAAGACAGCACTGAAGCTGGAGGGACCCATTGCCTGGTAAAACTGTAATGCTCACGGATACAAGTGAGGAGTGAATCTACTCGGTTGCAGCACACAGTACACCTGAGGGGCTTGACTATGGCACACACCAGGTTTTCATCAGAAACTCTGATGGTGAGGGTGAATTTGGCTGCAGGTAGCAACCAGGTGTCACTCAGGGAGACATGGGGCTGCAACTGCTGGCCCCAGGGGTATGGACACTGACGTTCTCAAATATGGCAGATGCAGCTGGGATGGCTGATTCGGCAAGCATAGTTGATATGGACGAGTGCAGCAGCGGGTATGACAGATGCAGCTGGTAAGGCATGGTAAAGCAGTGGGTATGGCAGATACAGCTGGTTCAGATTAGTGCAGCAGCGGGTACAGAAAAAACATCTGGTATGGATTGAAGCTGCAGCGGGTACGGTATATAATGGAACACACAGGCAACAGCACACAGCAATAGAGCATGAGCGGTACAAAGGACCTGACAACTAGCAATGCGTCTCTACAAGATAGACCATATTGCTCAGGCACCTCACAAAAGGGGAGACTGCCTTAAATACTTAGTGCCTCTCAGCCATCGGCTGAAGAATAGGTGCACGCACATGCTCCCTAATTGTTTTCCCAGGAGGCCTGTGCAGCATTCACAGGCCCTGGGAGTCAGCAGAAGGGACCAGGGACTGGCAGATACCATAGAGTGGCCGGGAGGGTAAGTGTGTTGGCATCCCCGGGAACAGTGGCAGGACAGTGCGGCGATGCCGATAACGACTTTACAGTATGGTTCCTTTGATAAATCAGGAGACGTTAGAAATTGTCTCATGTGAGACTGACCGCAGCCCAATTGTTGGTAAATGTGGCTTGCCTCAGCCCTTCTGACTACATAATTCAGAGGAAAATGATGCAGATGGATTGAACTTATAACCAATAAGAGAACAGCCATATCCCACCAATCCTGTAAGACCCAATACATTGAAATGAGAACTGAGGGGTATAAAAGGGGTTTTGCTCTTGTCACCAGAGTCATATGCCACAGGACTTCAGCCTAGGATCTACAGTTCCAGCTGGAAGATCACATAACTGCTTCAAGAGTAATTTATTCTATAGGACTTCAGCCTAGGATCTATGGTTCCAGCTGGAGGATGTGGCTTGGGTCACAAAAATTATGGGATCCCCAACTTTTAGGATATCTTTGACCTTGGTGGTCCAAGTCAGAAGATATTAATGCCATATTTCCTATCATGATTTTTGCTTTGCATAGATTTGAAATATGAACTAAATAATCCAATCCATAGGGCCGATATTAATTTGGGGCTGATGCTCAGATTGCACAGTTATGTAAGAACATGCATGTCGTACTCATGGGATCACGATGTTGAAAATGTGTATCATTACTGTATAACCTATGTCTGTCACAAAAAAAATTCCAAATATTCATAACTGGACTGTAGCTCCAAAAATTTTTCTTGTAATTTTTTTGAAGACAAGCATATACAGAGCCCAAGCTTTGTGTGTTCCATCCAAGAGATGTAGTTCAAAAAAAACATTTCAATTATTTTTTCTCAGCAATGGATCTTTGCTCAACAGGGGTCGGATGGTAGAGTGCTAGCTTTTCTTTCATTTTCAAATTATGACTTATGTTTAAATGGATTGGTGCTCTTTTACCATTATATTATGACAACCATCCTTACTGTTAAGAGTCCTTGTACTCAATGCATGGGCTGGTCAGTATGTAGGACAACGCTCAACTGGCTGACAGTGCTGTAAACATTGCTGTATTACTGGAAATAGTTACTGCATGAGGAAACAGTCAATCACTGCAACTGTATTAACATGTCGAGCGGAAAATATACAGTAGGCGGTCTGCACAGATTCTCCAGTAGCGTTTACTTGGTAGACCACATTAACATCACTATTACAGAGTTACAATATTCAGTATTTTTTAGGCTAGAATCAAATCTTTATTTTTGTAGAAGTTTTTTTTATGCAGATTTTTATACAGATTTAGCAAATTTACAGAAATAGATACAAGGAAAGTATATTTATGGCTTGGCTCATAACATTTGCATGTGTTAATCCAACCATAGATAGTGAACGCCTACTCAGCATAGGATGTACTGCTTCCTATGTCGGGTAAAGGTGTATAGAGAAGGCTCTATACTTAGCGGTTGCCAGTTGTCTGGCCGTATCCTGTGGCTCAGCCTTATACCTGATTGTATTGCAATTGTACTATATACTGTACAATGGTGATTAAAAGTTTGTAAACCCTTCAGAATTTTCCATTTTTCTGCATATATTTGACCTAAATCTACATCAGATTTTCACACGTCCTAAAAGAATATAAAGAAAACCAAATCAAACAAATGAGTAAAAAATATTAGGTAATTTTTCTTTTAAATGAGGACATTGATCCAATATTACATGTTTGTGAGTGTCAAAAGTATGTCAACCTTTGCATTCAGTATCTGCATCTAAACATTTTCATTAATTTTTCATTCGTCTTGCACATCGGCTTAAAGGAATTTTAGCTGATTCCTCCATACAGCTCAACCTTAAATGGAACCAATCACCGGGATTTTTGTGTATAACCTAAAGCCAGTGCTGTACTGGGACTATAAGGCTGATTCTATGCATACCTGTAGTGGTCAGCTCAGATATATAGGTTTTGAAATCCAAGAAAGGAAAGTTTATAAAATTACCTGCTTGTTGAGTGACAGCAGCTGAGGATCAGATAATATCTGGCGGGAATTCATAGTTATCCCCTCCCTCTGTTAGAATTAGCATAAGTATTATATAATTGACCTAGCAGGACCTGTGATGAGGTCATACTCATGTGACCAGAAAGGGTAGGGCCTCAGCCAACAAAGCTGGATACCAGGTCACATGGGTATGACCTCACACAGGTCCTTCTAGGTCGATTATATAACACTTATGCTAATTCTAACAGAGGGAGGGGATAAGTAGGCATACCCCGCTATTAATTGCTCCTCAGCTGGTGTCACTCAACAAGCAGCGAACTTTATAAACTTTACTTTCTTAGATTTCAAAACCTATACATCTGAGCTGACCACTACAGGTATATAGAGAATCAGCCTGATAGTGCCAGTATAGCACTGGCTTTAGGTTATATACAGTCATATGAAAAAGTTTGGGCACCCCTATTAATGTTAACCTTTTTTCTTTATAACAATTTGGGTTTTTGCAACAGCTATTTCAGTTTCATATATCTAATAACTGATGGACTGAGTAATATTTCTGGATTGAAATGAGATTTATTGTACTAACAGAAAATGTGCAATCCGCACTGTATCAAAATTTGACCGGTGCAAAAGTATGGGCACCCTTATCAATTTCTTGATTTGAACACTCCTAACTACTTTTTACTGACTTACGAAAGCACAAAATTGGTTTTGTAACCTCATTGAGCTTTGAACTTCATAGGCAGGTGTATCCAATCATGAGAAAAGGTTTTTAAGGTGGCCACTTGCAAGTTGTTCTCCTATTTGAATCTCCTACGAAGAGTGGCATCATGGGCTCCTCAAAACAACTCTCAAATGATCTGAAAACAAAGATTATTCAACATAGTTGTTCAGGGGAAGGATACAAAAAGTTGTCTCAGAGATTTAAACTGTCAGTTTCCACTGTGAGGAACATAGTAAGGAAATGGAAGAACACAGGTACAGTTCTTGTTAAGCCCAGAAGTGGCAGGCCAAGAAAATTATCAGAAAGGCAGGGAAGAATGGTGAGAACAGTCAAGGATAATCCACAGACCACCTCCAAAGACCTGCAGCATCATCTTGCTGCAGATGGTGTCAATGTGCATCGGTCAACAATACAGCGCACTTTGCACAAGGAGAAGCTGTATGGGAGAGTGATGCGAAAGAAGCCGTTTCTGGAAGCACGCCACAAACAGAGTCGCCTGAGGTATGCAAAAGCACATTTGGACAAGCCAGTTACATTTTGGAAGAAGGTCCTGTGGACTGATGAAACAAAGATTGAGTTGTTTGGTCATACAAAAAGGCGTTATGCATGGAGGCAAAAAAACACGGCATTCCAAGAAAAGCACTTGCTACCCATAGTAAAATTTGGTGGAGGTTCCATCATGCTTTGGGGCTGTGTGGCCAATGCCAGCACCGGGAATCTTGTTAAAGTTGAGGGTCGCATGTATTCAACTCAGTATCAGCAGATTCTTGACAATAATGTGCAAGAATCAGTGATGAAGTTGAAGTTATGCAGGAGATGGATATTTCAGCAACACAATGATCCAAAACACTGCTCCAAATCTACTCAGGCATTCATGCAGAAGAACAATTACAATGTTCTGGAATGCCCATCCCAGTCCCCAGACCTGAATATCATTGAACATTTGTGGGATGATTTGAAGTGTGCTGTCCATGCTCGGCGACCATACAATTTGCTACTATAAATCTGAATCCATTTTTCCTTCAGTGATGGCAAGCCTTCCTGGCCCAGATGCAGAAAAATAGAACCAAACTGTAATAACATCCCATTGATTGAAACACCAAACTGTAATTTAACCACAATGGTGGATATACAGTATAATCGGTGCAGCTGCACTGGGGCCCAGAGGGGAGGGGGGCCCTCATAACCAGGGTCTGACTGGCCTGACGGACCAGCGGGGGATCCCTCAGTGGACCCAGAGTCCTCAGTGGGCCCCCATGGTGGATATAGAGGGGGCCCGCTGCCAGTAACTGTAGTCATTAGAACGTGCCTATCAGAAAATGCACGCATATTAGTTTCATTAAAATGGATGCCAGCCTTTGGGCCATCAAACATCACTGCTATACGCCGCACGCTGACATCAGAATGCAGCGCATAGTAGTGACGTTTAATGGCCACCAGCCTATCAGAAGCTCCTCATGTCAGCGAGCAGCCTCTGATAGGCCAGCAGCAATTGAACATCCCTGCTATGTGCCTGGAGCTGCTGTCAGTGCGCATTGCATAGCAATGATGCTTAATGGCCGTCACTGCTTACCGCATCACACTGTGCCATGGAAGTGGCAATGATGTGACATCAGACTGGAGCCAGAGGCTCTGTGAGTGCCCAATATGGGACACTGTAAGAGAGAGTAGCGTGGAGTGGGTGGACCACATGGAAAATGGAGGGCACAGTATTTAGAAGTGAAGGAACTTTATGAAGAAGGAGGGAACAGCATGGAAAGGTATGAACTTGGAAGGAGAGTATGAAAAGGTGGAATCATTTGGGACAGTATGGATAAGTGGGAGCATATGGGGAACAGTATGGATAAGTGGGAGCATAAGAGGAACAGTATGAATAAGTGGGAGCATAGGGAGAACAGTATAAGTGGGAGCATATGGGACAGTATGGATAACTGGGAGCATATGGGGGACAGTATGGATAAGTGGAATCATATGGGGACAGTATGGATAAGTTGAAGCATATGGGGGACAGTAGGGATAAGTGGAAGCATAAGGGGACAATAGGTATAACTGGGAGCATGTGAAGGACAGTATGGATAAGTAGGAGCGTAGGGGGACAGTATGGATAAGTGGGAGCATAGGGGTGACGTATAGATAAGTGGGAGCATAGGGAGGAAATATGGATAAGTGGGAGGGACAGTATGGATAAGTGAGACCATATAGAGGGGGACAGTATGGATAAGTGGAAGCATAGTAGGGACAGTATGGATAAGTGGGAGTGTACAGTGGGGGACAGTATGGATAAGTGGGAACATATGGGGAACAGTGTGGATAAGTGGGAGTGTCATGGTGTCCTTCTCCAATATCCCACAATCAACAAAGCAAGAGATAAGTGAACAATACCAAGAACCTTTATTCCATGCAAATCAGAAGATCCATAAAATAATCCACCACACAGAGGGTAAAATAGTCCAGTAATGGGATAAATGTCTCGGGGATGAGTCACACACCTCCAGCAGTCTTTTCCAGGGAAATCAAGGGTTTCTCAAAGTCTCTCTGGGGTGTTGGCCTTAGCCTCAGCCTCCCACCCAGAGGATGAATGTTACTGCTTCTCTCTTGTCCTTCTCAGGCAGAATCCTTATACCCCTTGGGTAAGCAGACAGTTTGGATGACTTTCATGCCCCCCATCTCAACCCCAGACCGAGAGATGGAGGCACTGCAGGGAGTGATTTACAGTATTTGGAGAGCTGGGGAGTAATGAATGGACAATCAGGAAATGTCAGTAGGGGTTCAACAAAAAACATGCAAATGGTAAGGGAGCAAAGTTAATTAACCTGCAAATAAGACAAGGAATACACAGAATGAACATGGCAACACTCCTAAAATATGAACATACACAAAATGATACACAACCCACAATATCACACCATCACAGGGAGCACAGGAGGAACAGTATAAATAAGTGGGAGCATAGGGAGAACAGTATGAATAAGTGGGAGCATAGGGAGAACAGTATGAATAAGTGGGAGCATAGGGGACAGTATGGATAAGTGGGAACATAGGGGGGCTGTATGGATATCTGGTAGCAAAGGGGGATAGTATGGAGCAGTGGGAGGGTAGGGGGATAGTATGGAATAGGGGAACTATATGGAGAAGTGGGAGCTTGGGGGGGCAGTACGGAGAGGTAAATCTGATGTTTTCTGGTAACAACCTTACCATTGTTAAAGAGGCCTCTCATTGAATTTTGTATTCATTAAATGTGTGTATGTATATGTGTGTGGCGCCCCTGAGGCTTCAGTCACCACAGGGTACTGCACCTCACTTAAGGTGCAGTATTCATCTCGGATGCAGAGGTGGTCATCCCCGGTAACAACCAGAACCAACACATAATACAGGGGTTCTGTCACTGAGACCAGGCTAGGGTAGGAGCTGGGGTAGCCACAAGGGGAAGTTAGGAGTCATCCGACACACAATAGGCAGTCAGCACCGGACAGTGTCCGTGTGAGGTCGCACTCGGGAGGAGGAGCAGGCAACGAACAGTTCGGTGCCTGTGGTCCGAAGCTGGAGGCTCGACCCTGGTTCTTAGGAAAAGAAGGGGAATCCCAGGGTTCGCGGGGAATGCAGCAGGCACCCGTGACCCGTTCCACGGCCCAGGAGCTGGGGTTGAGGGATACCATAGAAAGGAGACTAACAGAAGGAACCGCCGGTCACGACTTCCGAAGTATCCGGGATCGGCTGGAGCCCATCACATCGAGGATTGCCACTTTCCAATGGCTGCATGTGTGAGCAGTGAGTAAAGAGACCTTGAACTGCACCGCTTGTGTCGACTCGTTATTGCCGGCACCCACACCATCGCGACTTCAGCGGTATCAGTATCTGAGACTACTACCACCACCATCCTCCCTGGGGCCATACAGCTCTGCCTCTGGAGAGCTAAACCATCCAAGCTGCGTTGTCATCCACCCCAGCAGAGAAGTCCCGCAGCGGTAGCTAATATTGGCCGAGCACCACAGGTGGCATCACGAACAACTACCCCCATTGTCCCCATCCCCAGCCATTTTATTGACACCCGGGGTCACGGAACTGGGCGAGGCCACCGCAGCGTCCGACGAGAAGCACCACGGCCCTTTGATGAGTGACCCCCGACCCCGTGGCCGCATCATGTGCATGTGATGCAATGTGTGAAAATACACTCACTCACTGCTGCTCTCTCCAGTGCCTAGCGCTGTTCTCCTCTTCTCAGTGATGTTACCCCTCTCCAGACTCTCAGGGACACGTAGCTCTGCATATACCAGAGATGACTGTAAAGCCCCGTCACACATAGCGATATCGCTAGCGAGATCGCTGAAACGTCTCAGGTTTTGTGACGTATCAGCGACCTCGCCAGCAACGTCGCTGTTTGTGACACGTAGCAGCGAGCGGGCCCCTGCTGCGAGGTCGCTGATCGTTACAAAACAATCAGGACCTTTTTTTTGCTCATTGGTCTCCCGCTGTGCAGCACACATCGGCGTGTTTGACTGTAGGAGACCAACGAGCACCGACTCTATGTAAGGAGCGTACGCTGGGAACCAGGGTAACTATCGGGTAACTAAGCAAAGCGCTTTGCTTGGTTACCCGATATTTACCCTGGTTACCAGCGTACGCTGCTTACAGGCCGCCAGCGCTGGCTCCCTGCACACGTAGCCAGGGTAAATATCGGGTAACTAAACAAAGCGCTTTGCTTAGTAACCCGATGTGTACCCTAGCTACATATACAGTGAGCCAGCGGTGGCAGCCTATAAGCGGTGTACGCTGGTAACCAGGGTAAATATTGGGTAACCAAGCAAAGCGCTTTGCTTAGTTACCCGATATTTACCCTGGTTACCAAGCGCAGCATCGTTACACGAGGCGCTGGTGGCTGGGCGCTGGTGAGATCTGCCTGATTGACTGCTCACCAGCGACCATGTAGCGACGCACCAACGATCCCTGCCAGGTCGGATCGCTGGTGGGATCATTGGTGCGTCGCTACGTGTGACGGGACCCTTAGCCACAGGGGAGGTTTGGGGGGGGGGGACCCATACAGAATTCTTCCACAGGGGCCCTTTGCCCTGTGTCCACCTCTGACCTGCTAACTAGTGATGAGCGAGTGCTAAAAAGCTCGGGTGCTCGAGGCTCGGGCCGAGCATCCCAAGATACTCGTGTACTCGACCCGAGCACCGAGCCCAATGTTATCCTATGGGAGACCCGAGTATTTTTATGAAATGACCCCCGGCAGCATGTAGAAACCCTAAAAATGTCACAAAAGTCTCAGAAGAGTGCTCAAATGACATGGCAACAGCATGGGGAAGATCCCTTGAAGCATTTATCACTCAAAAGTCACAGCTGTGAACAATTTTGTCCGCGTTTTACGCCATTTTTACGGACTCACCAGAAAACCTTCCAAAATGACACCAAAATGAATTTTCATGGCGGAAATGTTAAGGGCACATACCCAATAGTGAGATAGAGCTGGTGTATGTTACTTTTGGAGATTACATGAAAGATTTTACGTGAAAACATTGTGTGGCACTTCGATGTCCCTGAGAAGAGAGACGTACATGAAGGCCTCTTGAGTCTAATGTGCCCATTTTGAGGAAGTGGGTCTATTGTAGTATAGCCCTTTGGCAGGGCAGCCAAAAATTGGGAGGCTCCACGTTGTCCCTGGATAGAGACGTGCATGAGGGCCTGTAAACCTGAAGTGCCCATTGTAAGGAAGTGGGTCTATTGTAGTATAGCCCTTTGGCAGGGCAGCCAAAAATTGGGAGGCTCCACGTTGTCCCTGGATAGAGACGTGCATGAGGGCCTGTAAACCAAAAGTGCCCATTGTAAGGAAGTGGGTCTATTGTAGTATAGCCCTTAGGCAGGGCAGCCAAAAATTGGGAGGCTCCACATTGTCCCTGGATAGAGACGTGCATGAGGGCCTGTAAACCTGAAGTGCCCATTGTAAGGAAGTGGGTCTATTGTAGTATAGCCCTTTGGCAGGGCAGCCAAAAATTGGGAGGCTCCACGTTGTCCCTGGATAGAGACGTGCATGAGGGCCTGTAAACCTGAAGTGCCCATTGTAAGGAAGTGGGTCTATTGTAGTATAGCCCTTTGGCAGGGCAGCCAAAAATTGGGAGGCTCCACGTTGTCCCTGGATAGAGACGTGCATGTGGGCCTGTAAACCTGAAGTGCCCATTGTAAGGAAGTGGGTCTATTGTAGTATAGCCCTTAGGAAGGGCAGCCAAAAATTGGGAGGCTCCACATTGTCCCTGGATAGAGACGTGCATGAGGGCCTCAAAACATTGTTCCCATTGCAAAGGAGCAGGTCTCCTGTCGTTGTAATGTCCATTCTGAAAGAATGGGCGAAAAAATTTACCACTGGGGGTATACCTGAAACAAAGGCCTAACTATTGTAATGGTCATCATGGTGGCGCATGAGGAGAAGGAGGAGCAGTCCAGCGATTATCCAAAGTCCAGAAGTGTGTACCCATGGGTGAGTGGAGGTACATGGCAAATTCCCGTTACAAACTTTAAATTCCGCTCTCATTTGCTGGTGGTGTGGTGAAGTCTGGCCCAATCCAACCCTTGTTCATCTTGATCAGAGTCAGCCTGTCAGCATTTTCAGTTGACAGGCGGGTGCGTTTATCTGTAATGATTCCACCTGCGGCACTAAAAACACGCTCTGACAAAACGCTAGCGGCAGGGCAGGCCAGGACTTCCAAGGCGTAGAGAGCCAATTCATGCCACGTGTCCAGCTTGGATACCCAATAATTGTAAGGCACAGAGGAATGTCGGAGTACAGTTGTTCGATCTGCAAGGTACTCCTTGAGCATCTGGGCAAACTTAGGATTTCTTGTGGCACTACCCCGCACCTCAGGGGCTGTGGTACGTGAGGGGCTGAGAAAACTGTTCCACATCTTAAAGACTGTTCCCCTACCTCTGGCGGATTGGACTTGTGCCCCTCTCGGCTGTACGCCTTGGTTGTCCACTGATTCCTGACCTATGCCGCTAGCGTTTTGTGAGGGGAATGCTTTGCCTACTTCCGTGACTATGGCCTTCCGGAACTGCTGCATTTTGGCTGACCTCTCCGCCTCGGGAATAAGAGACATAAAGTTCTCCTTGTAGCGTGGGTCTAACAGTGTTACCAACCAGTAATGATTGTCGGCCAAGATGTTCTTAACGCGAGGGTCACGAGACAGGCAGCTTACCATAAAGTCAGCCATGTGCGCCAGACTCTTAACAGCCAGTACTTCAGTATCCTGACCAACACGATGACTGAACATGCTGTCCTCCTCCTCCTCCTCATCTACCCTGTCCTCTGGCCAGCCACGCTGAACCGAGGATATGACTGGTGTGCATGTCATATCCTCAATTTGGCCAGAGAGTTGCTCCATGTCTTCATCCTCCTCCTCGTCATAGTCCTCCACTGCACGTTGTGATGAGACGAGGCTCGGCTGTGTGTTATCACCCACACCCACTACTGTTTCTTGCTCCAACTCATCGCGCTCCGCCTGCAATGCATCATGTTTGTTTTTGAGCAGAGACCGTTTTAGAAGGCAGAGAAGCGGTATGGTGACGCTAATAATGGCGTCATCCCCACTCACCATCTTGGTGGAGTCCTCAAAGTTTTGGAGAATGGTACATAGGTCGGACATCCATCTCCACTCCTCAGGTGTTATGTGTGGAGTTTGACCCATTTCCCGACGGCTTAGGTGATGCAGGTACTCAACAACTTCCCTCTTCTGCTCACATATCCTGACCAACATGTGCAGAGTTGAATTCCAACGCGTGGGGACATCACACACCAGTCTGTGAGCCGGAAGATGCAAACGGCGCTGAAAGCCGGCAAGGCCGGCTGAAGCAGTAGGTGACTTTCGAAAATGTGCAGACAGGCGGCAAACTTTTACCAGCAGATCAGACAGCTCTGGGTATGACTTTAGAAACCGCTGAACCACGAGGTTGAGCACATGGGCCATGTGACGCCCTGGGCAAGCCAGGGGTCACAGGTCATCACACCACCACACCCTACACCCCAGTTAGGAACACCAAAGCTAACCCAAAATCCTTGTTGCCTTCCTCCAGAGGCTGATGTTCACACCAGGGGGTGGGCCAGGCGGTGGGCTCCGCCCACCGAGGAGTTCACAGCTCTAGAGGCGGGAAGAACCAGGCAGAACAGAGGGAGATGAGGGTAGGAAGTGAAAGTAGAAGGAAGTGAAGTGGTAGAGGAGCAAAGGAGAAAACTGGAGTAAAGGAGTAAAAGTGACAGTAAGAAAGCCTGAAGCTGGTCCGGGTGTGTGCCCCGGACTGAGACAGCAAGGTCAGCAGACGGCGGTGATTGTCCGCAGGGGTTACTGCTCGGAAGTTCCTGGAAGGACCGCGGACGGGTGGTGACCCGGCGGTCTGGAGCAGTGTACAAAGAACAGTCAGCACCAGGGCAGCGGCCTCTCGGACCCCGGCAAGGCTAGGAGTCGCCATAATTTGCCAAATCCGTCAGTGAAGGGGACGTCTGTCTCCCAACAACCAAGTCCCGATTGAAGGCAACAGTCCAACCATTAAAGTAGAGACACCGCCACCGCCAGGGCACCAGTTTCTAAGGGCCAGCGCCTGCGGGCAAAGAGTAGAGCTCCTCCGGTCCAGCTTGAAGCCGGGGAGCGGGTTACCGGTGGGAACCCATCGAGACCATCAACAACATTAGGTGCAGGAAAAGGGACATCACCGTCACCTACTGGGGAAATCAAGTGCAGCCGTCCGTGGGAACCGTCTTTCCAGCCGTGTGTTTTACCGAGAACTGTGTCATCGTCTCAGGCTGAGTGAGTACCACAGTGCCGCAAGGCACAGCGCTGCCCCCGCGTCCCTGCGCCCACCAAGCCCTGCATCTCCCACCTCATCACTGGGCCCCGGGATCACCAACCCCTACCCACAGAGGGGCAACACAACAACTTGCTGCTTCACACCATCACTCCCGGGATCCCCACACCGAGCAGCGGTGGTGCTAACAAATCACCACAACCGTGGGTGGCGTCACGGACAATAGACTATATCCCAAAACCCAATCCCCTTTCACTCACGGGCGAGGAGCGCCGCTCGAGAACCCCCGGGATCCGGCCCACCGCTCGAGCCACTACTGAGCAGCAGCAGCCGGACCCGAGCAGAGGGGTGAGCGCAGTGCTGACACCCTCCTCCCCGCCCGCGACAGCCACGCATGGAACATGTGTCAGCTGGCCTCATCTCAAAGCCGCCACCAGGTTCCGGCCATTGTCACACACAACCTTTCCTGGCTTTAGGTTCAGAGGTGTGAGCCAGTGATCTGCCTGCTGTTTCAGAGCTGTCCACACCTCTTCTGCATTGTGGGGTTTGTCACCTATGCAGATTAGCTTCAGCACAGCCTGTTGCCGCTTCGCCGAGGCAGTGCTGCAGTGCTTCCAGCTTGGGACTGGTGTGGAGGGTAAAGTGGATGAGGATGCGCAGGAGGAGGAGGAGGCTGAAGAGCATGACATTCCGGAGCTGTACAGTGTGGGTGAAACCCTGACTGAGGTAGGGCCTGCAAACCTTGGTGTGGGAAGGACGTGTTCCGTCCCTCGCTCAGACTGGGTCCCAGCTTCCACAATATTAACCCAGTGTGCCGTCAACGAGATGTAGCGGCCTTGCCCACAAGCACTTGTCCACGTGTCTGTGGTTAGGTGGACTTTGGGTGAAACAGCGTTGTTCAGGGCACGTGTGATGTTTTGTGACACGTGGTTATGCAATGCAGGGACGGCACACCGGGAGAAATAGTGGCGGCTGGGGACCGAGTAACGTGGGACAGCTGCCGCCATCAGGTCGCGGAATGCTTCTGTCTCCACCAGCCTAAAAGGCAACATTTCCAGCGCAAGCAGTCGCGAAATGTTAGCATTTCGAACTGTGGCATGTGGGGCGTTGGCAGTGTATTTGCGCCTGCGTTCAAAGGTTTGCTGAATGGATAACTGAATGCTGCGCTGGGACAAGGACGTGCTTGATGATGGTGTTATTTCTGCGTAGGCAACTGCAGGTGCAGGAGCGGAGGAGGCTTGTTCGCAGGCAGCATGGACAGGGGATTGGCTCGCATGCACAACAAGCGAAGACGTAGCAGTGACATCAGCAAGCACTGCTCCTCGACTCTGATGTACTTCCCACAAAGTCGGGTGCTTGGCTGACATGTGCCTGATCATGCTGGTGGTGGTCAGGCTGCTAGTTTTGGTACCTCTGCTGATGCTGGCACGGCAGGTGTTGCAAATGGCCTTTTTAGAATCATCTGGAGCCAACTTAAAAAACTGCCAGACTCGGGAAGACCTAACATTTGTACAGGCACCTTGTGTCGTGTTGTTGTTCCGGGGAACGGTTGCCTGACTTCTGCCTGGAGCCACCACCCTGCTTCTTACTGCCTGTTGGGATGCTACGCCTCCCTCCCCCTGTGCACTGCTGTCCTCGCTCTGCATATCCTCCTGCCAGGTTGGGTCAGTTACTGGATCATCCAACACGTCGTCTTCCTCTTCCGCACCCTGCTCCTCCTCCTGACTTCCTGACAATTGTGTCTCATCATCGTCCACCCCTTGTTGAGACACGTTGCCAACTTCGTGAAAACGTGGCTGCTCAAATATTTGGGCATCTGTACATACGATCTCCTCATGACCCACTTCAACATGAGCTGGCGAGAGGCCAGAATGTGCGAATGGAAACGTGAACAGCTCTTCCGAGTGTTTAAGTGTGGGATCAGTAATGTCCGAGGACGTGTACTCAGCCTTGTGGTAGGAAGGAGGATCAGGTTCTGAAATGTGCGGTGCAGTATCACGGCTACTGACACTTGACCGTGTGGAAGACAGAGTGTTTGTGGTGGTGCCAATCTGACTGAAAGCATTATCCGCTATCCAACTAACAACCTGTTGACACTGGTCTTGGTTCAAGAGCGGTGTACTGCTGCGGTCCCCAAGAATTTGGGACAGGACGTGCGAGCGAGTAGATGTGGCCCTTTGTTGTGGCGAAATTAGAGCTTGCCCACGACCTCGGCCTCTGCCTGCACCACCATCACGTCCACTTCCTTGTTCGTTGCCAACGCCCTTGCGCATTTTGCAATGCTGTGCTGACGTGTATTCACTAGACTTGTGCGTTATATCCACGTTTGTGCAAAACGCACACAAGTGCACCTGTACGCTGCCACCGACAGGCACACACGTGCGGTTTTTAAATGCAAGCACGGATGCAATAAGAACCTAACAGGTTTTTAGGAGCGACAATTACTGAGAAGTCTGACACTATCAGACACTGCTGACTGACGTGTATTATTCACTAGACTTGTGCGTTATATAATAATTTGTGCAAAACGTGCACCTGTACGCTGCCACCGACAGGCACACACGTGCGGTTTTTAAATGCAAGCACGGACGCACTAAGAACCTAACAGGTTTTTAGGAGTGACAATTACTGAGAAGTCTGACACTATCAGACACTGCTGACTGACGTGTATTATACACTAGACTTGTGCGTTATATAATAGTTTGTGCAAAACGTGCACCTGTACGCTGCCACCGACAGGCACACACGTGCGGTTTTTAAATGCAAGCACGGACGCACTAAGAACCTAACAGGTTTTTAGGAGCGACAATTACTGAGAAGTCTGACACTATCAGGACTGTTTTAGACTGTGTACACCAGCCCCAGATATGATGAAGGCTGGTATACGGTCACCACTAGGAATGGCTATATAACCTGCCTGCCTGCCTGCCTGTATACTGCTACAATAGTCCTGACAAGGACTCTTCTGGTTACTAGCCTGTATTCCGACCTGGCTATACCCTGCCTGTATACAGCAACAATAGTCCTGAGAAGGACTCTGCTACTGTACTCCGACCTGGCTATACCCTGCCTGCCTGTATACAACTATAATAGTCCTGAGAAGGACTTCTGGTCACACTGTTTGCAGCCCTGCTACGGAAATAACTATAAAGGGCCGCAAACCTTTTCCTGAAGCAGCAACACTCTCCCTGCACTGACTGTCTGGATGGCTGTGTGCAGAGCACAGCGCGCCCGCCGGTATAAAGGCTCGGTAACGCTGTGCAGGCCGGCCAATCACTGCAATTCCACAACTAACAGGGCTGTGGCATTGCAGTGGTCTGCCAGCCAATCCCTGCATGAGGGCTGGCTCTCAAAAGAGCGCCAACATGCAGGGATGAAGACCACGAGTACAGCACGAGTATCGCGAGATTACTCGGTCCCCGCCGAGTAGCCCGAGTACAGTGATACTCGTGCGAGTACCGAGTAGTAATAAGCATACTCGCTCATCACTACTGCTAACCCTAAAGGTTCACATACTTTTTCCACTCACAGACATGTGATATTGGATCAATTGCTTCATTCAAAAAATGACAGTCTAGTATGTTTCCCTAATTTGTTGTATTTGATTTGCTTTATCTACATTTAGGACTTGTGGGAAAATTTTATATTATTTTAAGTGAAATTTATGCAGAAATATGGAAAATGCTACATGGTTTAGAAACTTTTAAGCATCACCATACAGTAATATTGCAAGGCCTTACAGCAATACTTATGTCGTTCATTATTTCACATACGGTACTTTCTCTTTAGCTAAATTATGTCAGAGGGGTGATGTAGCTGTAGAATTACTTCATATGGAACAAGTGATCAAACAATTACCGTACCCTTAGGGGATGAAAAATAAAGTAAAAAATAAAAAAATAAAATAAATAAAAGTCTAAATCACCAGCTTTTCACAATTAACCGATTTACGTCATCCGCCGTACATGTACTGGCGCATGTCAGAAGCGCGTATATGGAGTGCGCTTACAGGGTGAGCTTGCCCCATACTTGACAGGTAACCGCTGTGTGTTAAAGCCATGACCTGCCACTAACAATCACGGGTGGAACGGAGCTCATCCCGCAATTGTTAACGTGTTAAATGTCGCTGTCAAACACTAACAATTGAATTTATAGCACATCAACATGGGGGTGTGCAACTTTAAGTGCCCATCAGGGCATCCGTGACATGATTGCGAATCACCGATGAGTTGCTTTGTCAGCAGGAGGTTTGCTGAAGATCTCCATGCTTGTTATAGTAGAGCTCCTTTGAAACCCTGCCTGTGGCCAGGCTTCAAAGGGGACAGTGATTGTTACTATTTTTAGCAATCCCACAGGTGATTTGATGATCCCAGGTTATAGTCCCTTAAGGGGACAAGTAAAAACAGTAAGAAGTGAAAAGAAATGTTTTAAAAATCTGGAAAGAATTACAAAAACCCCATAAATGTTCAAATCACCCCCCTTTTGCCCCATTAAAAATAAAGGTAATAAAAAAATATACATGTGGTATGGTGACACCCCATGGAGCAAAAGATAGGAGCTTAAATCCGTACCTTGTATATTTGTCACCGGGCCAGTGGTTGGTAGAAGTCGTCGCCTGACCCGGTTCCATGGCCCCGTGTTGCACATCAAAAAAGGGGGTTAGCAAGGATCGTCCCTGGAGAAGTCATCACCGGTTACAGTGGTGACTGGGGTCCCGGCCTCCTCTGCTGCGGACCCTTTCTTCGACCTTCCCTCCTCCAGCAGTGGAACGGATGATGTCGACTATGCCACCATGGTATACAGCCAGGGATAAGGCCGCCACTGCAGGTTACCTCGCTGGGGAAGATGTTGGGGTGAAACCTGGATGGTACCACTCCCCACAGGCTGAGCGGCCCCCAGGAGGGAGAACGGGGAACTGGGAATCGCCGGATCACAAGGCGATGACATTCAGAGTCAGAGTCACTGGGTTTCGGGTTTCAGATTTATTTACTCATAAGTCTTGGTGTCGCACCCAGGATACTGGTCTTTACTGTGCTGACTCTGGTCATTCCTAGGCAGGGCTGAGGTCAAAGTCTGGTAGGGCAGCTTGTGGGCTTTCTCCTTCTGTGCTTTGTGTGGTGGTCCCCTCCTGGTCTCTGGAGCTCTTGGGACCCGCTACTCTGCCACTTGAAGCTGCGCTGGTTCCAGGGAGCAATGAAATCCTCCCCTCTGTAACCCTCTTCTCCTCCATGCCACACGACTACCAGTCCCAGGCTCTCAACTCCTTCCCGGCCAGCCACCTCTCCCATTCCAAGTCTCTGCCGGCTAATGAACCTGGAGCCTACTAACTGGCATCTCTCTCAGCTTAGGGGTCCTCAGCCTTCCACTCGCCCAGTCCCAGGTAAGGAAAGGGTGTATAACGCAGTGACCTGGTGGCCCCTTTGCTCTGCCTCCCTGAGTGAGAGCTCTCAGAGAGCTGGTCACTGCGTCCACTCTCTCTGGTTTCCCAAGCGTTCTGAAGTAAACTGAAACTAAACTGTCTGTTTTGTAACTCCCTCCTGCACATGCCCCCACCTAAGGAATGTTCCCTCTGTGAGTGTGAAGCTGTGTGAGCAGAAACAAAACTTACCAGGCTTTTACCCTCTGCCTGCCTAGGGTGGACAGACATTTTAAAATACATAAAAACACACACAATACAATACCCTTCAGCACCCAGTCTCAGAGGCGCTACAGTATCGCCGCATTCAAAAAAGTCTGAGATATCAAAATATAAACATAATTAACATGATCGGTAAACACTGTAAAAATACAAATACAACAGCGCAAAAATTAAGTTTTTGTGGTCGCTTCAATACCACAGAAAAATGCTGTAAGAAACTATAAAAATGTCATATCTATTCCAAAATGGTATAAATAAAACATTGTCTCAGCCCACAAATAATAAGCCATCACATGGCTCCATAGACCTAAAATTAAAAAAATTATGGGTCTTGGAAAATGGCGACACAACCCCCCCAACATGTTTTTTTGCAAACTTCTGATTTTTTTATTTCAACACAAAAATAATTTTTATAAAATGGACAAGTTTGGTATCGCCATGATCGTCCTGATGATGATGAGAATCATATTGCCAGGTCATTTCTATCAGACAATGTACACTGTAAAAATAATTCCCAAAAACCATGTCAGAATTCTGTCTTTTTCACAATTTATCAACATTTGGATTTTTTTCCCCGGTCTCCAATATGCTATGTGGTAAAATGAAGGGTATCATTAAAAAGTACAACTTGTCCCTCAAAACCAAGCCCTCATATGCTTATGCACTTTTTTTTTGCAATTTCAACCGACTTGAAGTTTTTTTCATATTTTCCAGTGCACCATGTGATAAAATTAATGGCATCATTCAAAGCTACCACTTGTCCCGCAAAAAACAACCCCTTGGCCACATGGCTATGTTGACAGAAAAATAAAAAACAGTTATGGCTCTGGGAAGAAGGGGAGGGAAAAACAAAAACGCAAAAACAAAAATTGGCTGTGTCGCGAAGAGGTTATAAATAAAAAAAAAAACCAACAAGAAATCTAAAAATGAAAGCAATTCGGTATCGTCGTGATGATAAAAGTCACAAGATTATTTAACCCATAAGTAGTGATGGGCGAACCCACAGATATTCGGGATCGGTGGGTCCAACTGGATTTAAAAAATAAAAAAAAAAGTGGCTCATGACCGGATTTAATCCCGGATATCTGCCCGAATGCTGATCCCCATATAAGTCTATAGGAACCCAAATATTGTGCTTTAAAATTGTGGTAGGAGGAATAGGGGGATTAGGGCAAGCGCATTATACTTACTAAGTCTCTTGCACGGTCGTAACACTACTTCTGGGGCTGCTCATTACCCTCATACATATTCATTGCTTCCCCCACTCACTGCAGTCCCGATGTCTCTGATTGGTTGCAGTCAGACTACGCCCCCATCCTGTGTGACAGCGTGTGTTACTGCTTAGAATCACACATGCTGTGAGCTGTCATTAACCCCTTATATTACCCCGATTGCCATCGAACTAGGGCAATCAGGATGAGCCGAGTAAAGTGATGTGTTTGTTGCGTCTAATGGATGCAACAATTCTGGGCGGCTGCAGGCTGCTATTTTTAGGTTAGGGGGCCCAATAACCATGGGTCTTCCCAACCTGAGAAAACCAGCCCCCAGCTGTTGGCTTTATCATGGCTTGGTATCAAAACTGGGGAGACCACAAGATAGTTGTTTTAATTATTTATTTAAATTTATTTATTTATTTAAAAAAAAGCTGCATGGGGTGCCTCTTATTTTGATACACAGCCAAGATAAGCACACAGCTGGGGCTGCAGCCTGTAGCTGTATGCTTGTCTGTGCTGGGTTTCATAACATGGGGGACCCTACGCCATTTTTTTTGTATTTATTTCTTTTTACACCACTATAGACATGCAGACAGCATGTGTGATTCCAGGCAGTCAGACACGCTGTCACATAGTGTGGGGGCGCGGTCTGACTGCAACTAATCACAGTCACAGACAGGAGAACTGCTGGTGGGCGAGGGAAGCAGTGAATATGTATGAGGGTAATACGCAGCCCTGGAAGTAGTGTTTCAGCCACGTGGGAAACTCGGTAAGTATAACGCTCCTGCTTTATTCCTTATTTTCTTTCTTTTTCCTTTTTTTTTTTAATTATCTGGATGCCTGGATCCGGATAGTTACACAGAGTTCCCTGAGAACTACATGTGCGGGGTCAGTGCACGGATACTAGGTATCCGGCATGGATCCCGAATTTTACAGTCCGGGTTCGCCCTTCACTACCCATAAGTTAAATGCAGAAAAAAAAACAATCAAAGCACTAGAACTGCCTTTTTTCCAGTCACTGCACATCCCATTAAAAAGTACAAAAGAAAAGTAGTAGAGATGTCCTATATACTCCAAAACGGGATCAATGAAAACCACAGCTCAGCAAAGAGTTAAAGAAATACTTGTTCTGTGGTCTCTCAAAGACAATACCGCTTGCAATATCAGAATAAAGTATCTACTAGATGCCGGATGAGGCACTTGGAGGCAGTAACCTGAGGAATCTGTCTGCCTCCTTGACTACTGTACTATTTGACATTCTCCAGCTGCTGTACGCTTCTGTCCTGACACTATCCTATGTAAAACATAACACCAACTGTGGAAATATGCAGTCGTATCTTTTATTTTAGGCATAACAGTATATTGCTGCCTCTCTGGCGCCACAGGTGATTTATTATTGTCACAGTGAAGAATATGATAGACGTGTTTTCTGTAAGCATTTTATTACGTTGTAGTTAGTAAGTGGTAAAACCTGGGGTCAGAAGTCAGAACTCAGACATGGTGGTGATGGGGCTTTTGTCACTAGGCCAAAAATAGAAAAATGATGTAGACCCTGCTGTGCAGGCAGCCCTCCACATAGCAGCCTTTATATACAGTTAGGTCCAGAAATATTTGGACAGTGACACAAGTTTTGTTATTTTAGCTGTTTACAAAAACATGTTCAGAAATACAATTATATATATAATATGGGCTGAAAGTGCACACTCCCAGCTGCAATATGAGAGTTTTCACATCCAAATCGGAGAAAGGGTTTAGGAATCATAGCTCTGTAATGCTTAGCCTCCTCTTTTTCAAGGGACCAAAAGTAATTGGACAAGGGACTCTAAGGGCTGCAATTAACTCTGAAGGCATCTCCCTCGTTAACCTGTAATCAATGAAGTAGTTAAAAGGTCTGGGGTTGATTACAGGTGTGTGGTTTTGCATTTGGAAGCTGTTGCTGTGACCAGACAACATGCGGTCTAAGGAACTCTCAATTGAGGTGAAGCAGAACATCCTGAGGCTGAAAAAAAAGAAAAAATCCATCAGAGAGATAGCAGACATGCTTGGATTAGCAAAATCAACAGTCGGGTACATTCTGAGAAAAAAGGAATTGACTGGTGAGCTTGGGAACTCAAAAAGGCCTGGGCGTCCACGGATGACAACAGAGTTGGATGATCGCCGCATACTTTCTTTGGTGAAGAAGAACCCGTTCACAACATCAACTGAAGTCCAGAACACTCTCAGTGAAGTAGGTGTATCTGTCTCTAAGTCAACAGTAAAGAGAAGACTCCATGAAAGTAAATACAAAGGGTTCACAACTAGATGCAAACCATTCATCAATTCCAAAAATAGACAGGCCAGAGTTAAATTTGCTGAAAAACACCTCATGAAGCCAGCTCAGTTCTGGAAAAGTATTCTATGGACAGATGAGGCAAAGATCAACCTGTACCAGAATGATGGGAAGAAAAAAGTTTGGAGAAGAAAGGGAACGGCACATGATCCAAGGCACACCACATCCTCTGTAAAACATGGTGGAGGCAACGTGATGGCATGGGCATGCATGGCTTTCAATGGCACTGGGTCACTTGTGTTTATTGATGACATAACAGCAGACAAGGGTAGCCGGATGAATTCTGAAGTGTACCGGGATATACTTTCAGCCCAGATTCAGCCAAATGCCGCAAAGTTGATCGGACGGCGCTTCATAGTACAGATGGATAATGACCCCAAGCATACAGCCAAAGCTACCCAGGAGTTCATGAGTGCAAAAAAGTGGAACATTCTGCAAAGGCCAAGTCAATTACCAGATCTTAACCCAATTGAGAATGCATTTCACTTGCTCAAATCCAGACTTAAGACAGAAAGACCCACAAACAAGCAAGACCTGATGGCTGCGGCTGTAAAGGCCTGGCAAAGCATTAAGAAGGAGGAAACCCAGCGTTTGGTGATGTCCATGGGTTCCAGACTTAAGGCAGTGATTGCCTCCAAAGGATTCGCAACAAAATATTGAAAATAAAAATATTTTGTTTGGGTTTGGTTTATTTGTCCAATTACTTTTGACCTCCTAAAATGTGGAGTGTTTGTAAAGAAATGTGTACAATTCCTACAATTTCTATCAGATATTTTTGTTCAAACCTTCAAATTAAACGTTACAATCTGCACTTGAATTCTGTTGTAGAGGTTTCATTTCAAATCCAATGTGGGGGCATGCAGAGCCCAACTCGCGAAAATTGTGGCACTGTCCAAATATTTCTGGACCTAACTGTACATTGACGCTGGCCAATCAGCTGTTATCTGCAATAAATTTCCCTTGCCGTGACTGCAATATAGTCTTTCTGGGTGGCAATTCAAATGAATGGCTGTGCAATACATGAATAGGCCACGTCTGTCAGAATGCAAGCTTTTTACTATACCTAATGAGGAAGGGGAGACAGAGGGGTCTTAATGAGATAACCCCTTAAATTAAGGCCCTATTATGTCCCCAACCCCATGACATCCCTTTTCCGAGGGCATAACACACTGTTATCTGGTCTTCCAACCATCATCTCAGGCACAGCTCAATTTACATCTTTGCTTTAAAGGGTTATTCCCATCTCCAAGATCCTATTTCAATATATACGGTAGTAGGTATAATAATAATAATAATAATAATAATAATAATAATATTAGCAAATACCAAAAGTTAGAAATGTAGTATAGATCTCCTGGTTAGCTATGTCGCTCACCTCATGTGCAGGGGTTTACTATGACCATTCATATAGTGACTGTTAATAATTTAGTTGCTCGTGATTGTAGTCATGGATACGTAAGCTGCTACAATGCCCTGCACATGAGGTAAGTGACGAAGCTAATCAGGATAACTATGCTATATTTATAAATGGAGGTATTTACTAATATTTTAATTATTACACCTACTACATATTGGAATAGGATCTTGGAGGTGGAAATATCCCTTTAAGCACAACAAAGCTTAAAGAGGTATTCCCATGTCCATGATCCTATCCCAATATGCAGTACATATAATAATAATATTAGCAATTACCTCCAATTAGAAATGTAGTACAGTTTTCCTGATATAGTCATGTCTCTTACCTCAGGTGCAGGGCATTGCAGTTTAGGTGCTACACATGTCTTGACTTTTTTAAATACCTACTTTTTCCACATGTATGCTTTATTTTCCAACCAAAACCTTTGGTGCAAATCCTTTTGTTGTATGCTGAACTACATACTATTTTTTTCTTACCCTTACACAAATGGCCCAGAGAAATAGGTGCCCAGAGAGTTGCCATGCCACAGGGAAAGGTGACTATTTTATCCCCTATATCAGTAATAATGCCCCCTGAACCCCAGTTAAAACAAATAATATCACTCTGATTGACCCTTTTAGAATAAATGCCTCCTTAAGAATTAATGAAACACCCTCAGTACAACTGACAAAATAATATCAACTTTGTACCAGTCCTGCAAAGTTTTTCCTTACCCACGTGACTAAGTCCTCTTCTTCCTCGCGCAGATCGAGCTGGCCTAGACAGTGCAATGCAGTGACGTCATTGGGCCACCTTGCCAGAGAACGCTGATTTCCTGCAGCCTACAGGACGGAAATTGGTGGTGCAGGGAGCCTATGGCTCCCTGGTCTACCACAGGATCTAACTGTATTGGTGTCACATTGATGCTGAAAGTAGTACTTGCCTGGAGATCTAGATGTTCAGCGCTGACAATGCCCCTGCTACTCAATTTTTTTCCTTTTGAAAGTTTTACATATTGAAAATTTTGACCTCAGGAAAAACACCCATTCCGCTCTCACCCGACTATGGCTACTTTCACACTTGCGTTGAATGGCATGCGTTGCATTGCGTTGTGTGACGCATGTGACGGATGCCTTGCAAATGGTGTGATATCAAGGCAACGGATTCCTGGGAAATAATCGTTGCGTTAAGTTTTCTAGCCGCGAGAGAGAGAGACCATCATCACCGCACACGCAGGCACTACCGCACTCATCATCATCACACACATCCCGGCACTACTGCCCCCATCATCATCACACACCCCGACACTACCGCACTCATCATCATCATCACACATCCCGGCACTACCACACCCATCATCATCACACACATCCCGACACTACCGCACCCATCATCATCACACACATCCCGGCACTACCGCACCCATCATCATCACACACCCCGGCACTACCGCACTCATCATCATCACACACATCCAGGCACTACCGCCCCCATCATCATCACACACATCCCGGCACTACCGCACCCATCATCATCACACACCCCGGCACTACCGCACCCATCATCATCACACACCCCGGCACTACCGCACCCATCATCATCATACACCCCGGCACTACCGCACTCATCATCATCACACACATCCTGGCACTACCGCACTCATCATCATCACACACATCCCGGCACTACCGCACTCATCATCATCACACACCCCGGCACTACCGCACTCATCATCATCACACACAACCCGGCATTACCGCCCCCATCATCATCACCGCACACGCAGGCACTACCGCACTCATCATCATCACACACATCCCGGCACTATCGCACTCATCATCATCACACACCTCGGCACTACCGCACTCATCATCATCACACACATCCCGGCACTACCGCACTCATCATCATCACACAAATCCTGGCACTATCGCACTCATCATCGTCACACACAACCCGGCATTACCGCCCCCATCATCATCACCGCACACGCAGGCACTACCGCACTCATCATCATCACACACATCCCGGCACTATCGCACTCATCATCATCACACACCTCGGCACTACCGCACTCATCATCATCACACACATCCCGGCACTACCGCACTCATCATCATCACACAAATCCTGACACTATCGCACTCATCATTGTCACACACATCCCGGCATTACCGCCCCCATCATCATCACCGCACACGCAGGCACTACCGCACTCATCATCATCACACAAATCCCGGCACTATCGCACTCATCGTCATCATCACACACCTCGGCACTACCGCACTCATCATCATCACACACATCCCGGCACTACCGCACTCATCATCATCACACACCCCGGCACTACCGCACTCATCATCATCACACATCCCGGCACTACCGCACTCATCATCATCACACACATCCCGGCACTACCGCCCCCATCATCATCACCGCACACGCAGGCACTACCTTACCCATCATCACCGTACACACACAGGCTCTACCTCAGTGACGTTCCCGCTGACAGCGCGACTCCCTACAGTTGCTGTGTGGAGCTGACAGGAGCGGCAGTGTTCTACTGCCGCTCCTGTCAGCTTCATGTAGTAGAGCTGGATGCGTCGCAGGACCTCGTGTGGATTACGCCGGACCTGGAGGGGTATTTGAGGATTTTAATAAAGTGGTGAAAGAGGGTGTTTTTTGTCTTTTATTCCAAATAAAGTATTTTTTCGGGTGTATGTGTTTATTTACATTCACTTACAGGTTAATCATGGAATGTGTCTCATAGACGCCTGCCATGATGAACCTAGGACTTAGTGGCAGCTATAAGCTGCCATTTAACTCCTTATTACCCCGATTGCCACCGCACCAGGGCAATTCGGGATGAGCCGGGTAGAGTCCCGGGACTGTCGCATCTAATGAATGCGGCAATTCCGGGTGGCTGCTGGCTGATATTGTTAGGCTGGGGGGCTCCCCATAACGTGGGGCTCCCCATCCTGAGAATACCAGCCTTCAGCCGTGTGACTTTACCTTGGCTGGTATCAAAATTAGGGGGGACCGTACGCCACTTTTGTTAATTATTTATTTATTTTACTGCACGATATAGACCCGCCCATCGGCGGCTGTGATTGGTTGCAGTGAGACAGCTGTCACTCAGCGTGGGGGCGGGTCTGACTGCAACCAATCATAGGCGCCGGTGATACGAGATTGAATAATGAGCGGCCGGCATTTTCAAAAGAGGAAAAGCCGCTGGAGCTTTGTGACAACTGTGCAGCGTCGCGCCCGTGATCGGTGAGTATAAGAGAGGGGGTGAGAGGGGGAGAAAGACCAGGAGTGATTTTAAACGATTTTGGACATGCTGAGCATGCTCAGTAGAACGTGACGGAATCTTTCAGCGGATTCCGCCGCGTAGCGCATAGCGGCGGAAACCGCCACCATAGACAATCATTAGACACCTTGGCGGATTCCAACGGAATCTGTCAATGTGCGTTATTTTAATGACCCAAAAAACTCTACATGCTGCGTTCCCTCCGCTCGACGCTGCGTCAAAATAATGATGCAGCGTCGTCCAGCGTATGAAACGCAGACACTTACAAGTACAATACAAGTCTATGCAGAATAGCGCAGTGCGCGGACTGCGCTATTCTCCATAGCGGCGGATTGCGCTGAACGCAAGTGTGAAAGTAGCCTAAATTGCAATGAATTAGCCTATTATTTGAAACCTCACTCAAATGTTATTACCCACTATTGACTTCATGCATGTCTCACTAACACATTTTCCCACTGGCTCACCCTATTTCCTCACTATTATTCATTTTTACATTCCTTTATTTTGATAACATAGTACTAAGGCACCCATACACCCCTCTTGTGGCTCCTTCTAGCTAGCCATCACCCCAATTTAGCCTCCATAAGTCTGAACCTTTATAAGGCAAAGTTCACACCACAGTATTTTCAGTCCAATGCTATCTGTGATAAAACAGAGAGCACACAGTCACCACAGACACATTATTCATGGGGCAGCGCAGATTAACTAATTTTTTCACGGATTGAGCCTGCTCGTGAAAATAAAATCACAGCATGAATTAGCTTCACTGTATGTGTAGGATGAGACCTGCCCATTCAAGTCTATGGGGTGAAAAAAAAAATCTTATTCCATACAGAGTCATCGTGGAAAACTTTTCTCCTTGCGGAGACCTGACAAACCAATCTAAACCAATCTGGCTGCTTATAGCTGCAATGCTTCTCTGGGAAATAGTCAAATTGTGTCTTCAGGGAGGAAAGAGACAAAGGGCGGCTTTGCACGTTGCGACATCGCAAGCCGATGCTGCGATGTCGCACGCGATTGTCCCCGCCCCCGTCGCAGGTACGATATCGTGTGATAGCTGGCGTAGCGAAAATTATCGCTACGCCAGCTTCACACGCACTCACCTGCCCTGCGACCGTCGCTGTGGCCGGCGACCCGCCTCCTTCCTAAGGGGGCGGGTCGTGCGGCGTCATAGCGACGTCACACGGCAGGCGGCCAATAGCGGCGGAGGGGCGGAGATAGGCAGGATGTAAACATCCCGCCCACCTCCTTCCTTCCGCATATCCTACGGAAGCCGCAGTGAGGCCGGTAGGAGATATTCCTCGCTCCTGCGGCTTCACACACAGCGATGTGTGCTGCCGCAGGAGCAAGGAACAACATCGGACCGTCGCGTCAGCGTAATTATGGATTACGCCGACGCTGCACAGATGATACGATTACGACGATTTTGCGCTCGTTAATCGTATCATCTAGGCTTTACACAGTACGATGTCGCATGCGATGCCGGATGTGCGTCATTTTCCATTTGACCCCACCGACATCGCACCTGCGATATCGTAGTGTGCAAAGCCCGCCAAACTCTAGTGACACTTATTGGAAGTAGCAATCCTAAAAGTCAAAAGTGGCCCTTTAACGAGCCTTTTCATATGACTTACGAGCTATGCCAGATCAGAACCTCAATTTGCAGACACAGTGCTTAAGGGTGATTACATCCTCATCAGTGCAAAATATGAGATCTGATCTGGCTGTATGAGAAGCTATAGTGGGGTCTCAGGGGAAAACTTTTCTCCTTGCGGAGACCTGACAAACCAATTTGGCTGCCAGTGAGGATTATTATAGCTGCAATGCTCCTCTGGGAAATATTCAAATTGTCTCTTCAGGGAGGAAGGAGACGAACTCTAGTGCCACCTATTGGAAGTAGCAATCCTAAAAGTCAAAAGTGGCCCTTTAACAAGCCATTTCAAATGACCTAGGGGTACTTTGCACACTACAACATCGCAGCTACGATGTCGGTGGGGTCAAATCGAAAGTGACGCACATCCGGCGTCGCTGTCGATATCGGAGTGTGTAAATCGTTTTTGATACGATTAACGAGCGCAAAAACGTCGAAATCGTATCATCGGTGTAGCGTTGGTCATTTCCATAATTTCGGAAGGACCGATGTTACGATGTTGTTTCTTGTTCCTGCGGCAGCACACATCGCTGTGTGTGAAGCCGCAGGAGCGAGAAACATCTCCTACCTGTGTCCTGCGGCTCACGCCGGCTATGCGGAAGGAAGAAGGTGGGCGCGATGTTTTCGTCCCGCTCATCTCCGCCCCTCCGCTTCTATTGGCTGCCTGCCGTGTGACGTCGCAGAGCAGGTAAGTCCGTGTGAAGCTGCCGTAGCGATAATGTTTGCTACGGCAGCTATAACACAATATTGTATGTGCGACGGGGCAGGGACTATCGTACTCGGCATCGCAAGCATCGGCTTGCGATGTCGTAGTGTGCAAAGTACCCCTTAGGATTTATGCTAGATCAGAACCTCATTAAAGGGCCAATTTTGATTTTTAGGATTGCTACTTCCAATAGGTGGCACTTGAGTTCGTCTCCTTCCTCCCTGAAGAGACAATTTGAATATTTCCCAAAGGAGCATTGCAGGTATAAGACTCCTCATTGGCAGCCAAATTGGTTTGTCAGGTCTCCGCAAGGAGAAACGTTTTCCCCTTGGAACCCACTATAGCTACTCATACAGCCAGATCAGATCTCCTCCCTTGCACTGAAACACTGTGTTTACAAATTGAGGTTCTGATCTGGCATAAATCCTAAGGGGTACTTTGCACGTTGCGACATCGCTAGCATCGGCTAGTGATGTCGAGCGTGATAGCACCCGCCCCCGTCGCACATGCGATATGTGGTGATTGCTGCCGTAGCGAACATTATCGCTACAGCAGCTTCACACGCACATATCTGCTCGGCGACGTCGCTAATCGGTCAGCCAATAGAAGCGGAGGGGCGGAGATGAGCGGGACATAACATCCCGCCCACCTTCTCCCTTCCGCATTGCCGTCGGGACACAGGTAAGGAGATGTTTGTCGCTCCTGCGGGTTTACACACAGCAATGTGTGCTGCCGCAGGAGCAACAAACAACATCGTACCTGCGGTCGACCCGACATTATGAAAATGACCGACGCTACACAGATCACCGATTTTCGACGCTTTTGCGATCGTTTATCGGCGCATCTAGTATTTACACGTTGCGATGTCGGCGCCGGATGTGCGTCACTAACGACAGGACCCCGACGATATTTCGGATGCGATGTCGCAACGTGTAAAGTACCCCTAAGTCATATGATAAGGTTCTTTATAAGGTCATTTTTTACTCTTAAGCGGGCTTTACACGCTACGATGTATCTTACGATATGTTGTTGGGGTCACGTCGTAAGTGCCGCACATCCAGCATCGTTTGATACATCGTAGCGTGTGACAGCTACGAGCGAGTGTGATCGAGCAATAATACTCACCTTATCGTTGCTCGTTGACACGTCGCTCATTTTCTAAAAATCGAACGTCCGGTTGTTCAATGTTCCCGAGGCAGCACACGTCGCTCCATGTGACACCCCAGGAACAATGAACTGTAGCTTACCTGCGGCCATCGGCAATGCGGAAGGAAGGAGGTGGGCGGGATGTTTACGTCCTGCTCATCTCCGCCCCTCGGCTTCGATTGGCCGGTCGCTGTGTGACGTTGCGGTGACGCCGAACGTCCCTCCCCATTCAGGAAGTGGATGTTCATCGCCCACAGCGAGGTCGTTAGGGAGGTAAGTAGGTGTGACGGGGGGTTACGACATTGTGCGACACGGGCATCAAATTGCCCGTGCCGCACAAACGAACGGGGCGGGTGCAATCGCAAATGCGATCGCACGATTAATTGCAACGTGTAAAGCAGGCTTTAGGCTATGTGCCCACGGGAGTCTGTACCCATGGATTTTGCCTCCGAAAACCTGCAGATTTATCTGGATTTTCTAGATAAATCCGCAGGTTTTAGCAAGTACAGATACTCCCCATGTTATTCTATGGGACATGGGGAGTGCTGTATCAATGCTGCGGTATGTGCAGAATATGCTGCGGATGTCCCGTAGCCGCACATAACTGCATGTCTATTATTCCTGCGGAATTCCTGGCCCTCCACTATGGAGATTGTGGCCGTGGCTTCCGCAGGTAAGTCGCACGAATGTCCGCAGGTTTTCCGCAGATATTTCCCTGGAATCCCGCAGCAATGTATAGCTGCGGATACTGGGGAGCTGCTGCGGGAAACCTGCGGACGTACCTGCAGCTATATCTGCAGTTGCGAGCTCCCGTGGACACATAGCCTTAGGATTGCTACTTCCAGTACGTGGCAACAGAGTTTGTCTCCTTGCTCCCTGAAGAGACAATTCGAATACAGAGCCATAGCATGGCATCTGATTTTTTACGGACACGTACTTTTTTTAACGCAGTAAACTATAAATAGTTTTGTACATTTGTTAATAACTACTGCTGTAAAAAAATAGGATTGTGCAGAAATGGTAAAAAACAATTGTCAGAGTTTTCTGAATGGACCTCGGGCAATTTTGTTATACATTTGTGGGCCTAAGAAAGTGCAGTAAGCCTTCTTGGTGCATTTCAGCATATTATTACATACACAATGCTCTAGACCCCTTTGTGAGTGAGAAGCCAATGTGAAGTAGTGTGGGATGCAAATTTAGGAGCCAGAGACTGGAGGAGGAGAAGAAATCCACAGCAATAGCCAGGATCAGATTACATTCTACTTCTTTCCTACAAATCCCTTTCCTGCCCCATGAACTTTGTATATGATGAATAAGATGTAAGAATAATGAATATTCAGAACATTGCGGTGACCCTGCACTGCAAGGTATTTACTAACAAATGTATACAAGAGACAATATTTGTACACAAGAATTCTAGCTTTAAACTAATCTAGATGGATTGTTAATCTGAATGAGTGCAGATATATTTTAGGGTGAGCAACAAAACTGGAACCTTTCAGCTGGATTGTGTACTGGATCCTTTGTGGCATAAAGACACTTTCCTAAAATGTGAGGCAGTGTGAGATGCAGGACTAAGAAGGCAGAGAGTGGAGGAGGAGGAGGCATGGCTGGGATCAGATTACATTCTTTCACTCCTATCCTGCCCTTTCCTGCAAGTTTTCTGGATCAGGGCTGGAGTGGGTTGTAGGATCTAAACAAGCTCCATGTTCCAGTGATTTGTGGGGCATTTTAGCTGGATGGAAGTTGTACTCCTGAAAGTTATGTTTGAGGAACGTCTGGACTAAATGAGAAGAGAAGAAAATGGAGGAGGGCAGGCTTCAGGAGAGGGGGATAGACGTGCACCCATCCTGCTGAAGAGGAGACAAAGCCAGGCTGCCCTGAATGCAACAGCCACACAGTCTGGAGAGTCTTAGAGCTTCCCATCCTCCCCCCTCTTCCCTCTTGTAAAGATGTCCTCCTCCGTGGTGCTGTGGATGTACTACATGATGGGGCTTTGGTTTTTCGGTTCCATTTTTGGATCCAGAGAGGTTCAGTTCAATGAGTCTTTTTACATGGATAGATGCAAGAAGACGACCACTTGTGAATCCCTCAAGTATAATGTGTGCCTTGGATCTACTTTACCCTATACATTGACCTCTACTATCCTGGCAGAAGATTCCTCCTCTCAGGAAGAAGTTCATGATAAACTTCTGCTCTGGTCTGGTAAGTGCCACCAGGTCCATACATGGATCACCTGTACCATACATTGCACTGGTTGACCATGGCCAGATGTTTACTAGGTTATTGGCCATAAGCTGTTCATTACTTTTGGGAAAGGTTGAAGTTTTTCTATACTTCTTTAACATACACTTGTAGGAGTAAATTTACTGGTTTGGTCTTCATGCATATGTGGTCTTCATGCATATGTGGTCTTCATGTATATGTGGTCTTCATGTATATATGGTCATCATGCATATGTGGTCTTCATGTATATGTGGTCTTCATGTATATGTGGTCTTCATGCATATGTGGTCTTCTTGTATATGTGGTCATCATGCATATGTGGTCATCATGCATATGTGGTCTTCATGTATATGTGGTCTTCATGTATATGTGGTCTTCATGTATATGCTCATCCTGATTTATTTTTTGTGGACATGTGAATAGTGATATAGTGTTGGTACACTTAATGGTGCTGATCTTCAGTAGAATAATTCTCCACTTCCGGCGGTGGTGAAGGGGGTACTTTGTTTACGATGTTGATGTGCAGCAGTGCCTTATAACAACCTATCACCGATGCGCGGTGGTCCCCAATGCAATATCTCCAACAATGCCCCCAACTATCACAAGTTTTTAATAGTATTATATTTTTTTACCTCTGATCTCATATGGGCCAAAAGGAGCTTTTGGGTCTCCAAGACTCTAGGGCCCGTGTGCGACTTCAACCCCTGTACCCAATATACATAGTATATATACCTTCTGACAGTGACTTATTTTATGTCACATGGTCAATCTTAGGTTTTATTTTTACTTGCAAAGATGTTTTTGCTATTGGCAGCTGCTCTACTATTTCATTAATTTGGCCCATTTACAGCAGATAATTAAAGGCTTTTTTCTAATATAATGTATTTGATTTTGGGCATTGTGGAGTAAGCCACACATTCACTATTTCCTTAGAATGAATGGTTTATGGAAACTGCTGATCATAAGCACTTGGCAGTCTCCCTAGTATCTCATCATCATGGACGACACATCACAGTGACGTGCTTATGGCCAGGGGACAGAATTTCTAAGGCTCCGTTCACATTTGCATTGTGATTTACATTTACAACTTAAATCAAATTGCTGAATCTTTCAAAAAACATATATCACTACAAGTCAACAGACAACATTATGGCTACATGCGCACTCTGCAGTTTTTGTCGCGTTTTTTGGAGCAGCTTTGTTGTCAAAACTTTCTCACTTTTGACTTCCCATCAAAGTCTATGAGAAGTCAGATTTGCTGTGCGCACATTGCAGTTTATTTGTCAGCAGTTTTTTTGACAAAATTTTGTGACAAAAAAGAAACAGCATGTGTTCATTCTTGCGTTTTTGTCGACTTTTGTCACCCATTGAAATCAATGAGGGGATGAAAAACGCATGGCAAA
Organism: Anomaloglossus baeobatrachus; assembly: GCF_048569485.1. NCBI lineage: Eukaryota > Metazoa > Chordata > Amphibia > Anura > Aromobatidae > Anomaloglossus > Anomaloglossus baeobatrachus. The sequence continues at coordinate 417,697,739 of NC_134356.1, read as the reverse complement.
ACGCTTGGATACAAATTTTGCATACATTTTACCTGCGGTTTTGTCAACAAAAACGCAGCTCTCTCGCTTCATACTCACCGATCACCGGCGCGACGTGGCTGTCACACTGCTTCTGCGGCCTCTCATTCTTCTTCCCTACCTGCTAATTAGGCTCATACATATTCACTGCACCCAATCATTAGTCTCATACATATTCACTGCTTCCACAACTGTGATTGGTTGCAGTCAGACGCGCCCCCATGCTGAGTGAAAGGTCTGATTGCAAACAATCACAACCGCCGGTGGGCGGGTCTATATCGTACAGTAAAATAAATAAATAAATTTAAAAAAACGATGTGCAGTTTCCCCCCAATTTTGATACCCAGCCAAGAAAAAGCCTCACAGCTGAGGGCTGGTATTCTCAGGCAGGGTAGAGCCATGTTATTGGGAGCCCCCCAATCTAAAAATATCAGCCAGCAGCTGCTCGGAATTGCAGCATCCAGGACGGGACTTTACCTGGCTCTTCCCAATTACCCTGGTGCAGGGGTAATAAGGCGTTAATGGCAGCCCAAAGCTACCACTAAAGCCCCCGTCACATTTAACGACTTACCAGCGATCCCGAAAACGATGCGACCTGATAAGGATCGCTGGTAAGCCACTGGGAGGTCGCTGGTGAGATGTCACATAGTCAGATCTTACCAACAATGCAGTAACTATGAGCGACCTGTATAACGATGAGCGACCTGTATAGGAGGTCATTGTTAGGTGTCAAACACAGCGATGTGTCCTGCCCAGCAGGGCATCACCTTTGAAGAAAATAGTCCGGACCCTTCAGCAACGACTAGCGATGTCACAGCAGGGGCCTGATCACTGGTAGGTGTCACACTTAACAAGATCGCTTCTGCGGCACAGAAACGGTGACGCAACAACGATCCCGTTAACAATCTCGTTAAGTGTGTGACGGGGCCTTTAGTCCTAGATTAGTCATGGCAGGCGTCTATGAGACACACCCCTTTACTAATCTGTAAGTAAAAGTAAATAAAGACAAACTCCCAAAAAATCCTTTATTTTAAATAAAAGACAATAAAGCCACCCTCTTTCATCACTTTATTACGTCAGACCTGTAGAGGTGTTTGAGGGTTAATAAAGTGGTGAAAGAGGAAGGCTTTCTGTATTTTATTCCAAATAAAGTATTTTTAGGGTGTTTGTGTTTATTTACGTTGACTTACAGATTAGTGATGGGGCGTGGTCTCATAGATGACTGCCATCACTAATCTAGGTCTTAATAGCAGCCCATTGCGGCCACTAACTCCTTATTACCCCGATTGCCACTGCACCAGGGCAATTGGGAAGAGCTGGGTCCAGCACCAGAATTGGCACATCTTATGGATGGGCCACATCTGGGGCGGCTGTGGGCTGCTATTGTTAGGCTGGAAAGTGCCAAATAAAGATGGCCCTCCCCACCCTAATAATATCAGCCCCTTGTCTGCTGTACCTTGGCTGGTTTTAGAAAAATGGACGGACCCGACATCATTTTAAAAAATAAATAAAATAATTTAAAAAAAAAAGTGTGGGATCCCCTATTTTTCATAACAAGCCAAGGTACAGCAGACAGCTGAGGGTTGCAGCCTGCAGTTGCTGCTGTTCCTGTGCTGGATATGAAAAATGGGGGGGACCCCATGTCATTTTTTTACCAAAAAATAATAAAAAAAAACAGCTGGCCAAGCTAGCTATCCCTCTATTGAGCTATTCTGTTATTTCTTTCTATCTATTCTATCTGTTCTTTATTATTATCTATTCTATATGTTCTTTCTATATATCTATCTATCCTATCTATTTTTTTCTCTCTATCTATCAATTATAATTAGAACAAAAACGCATCAAAAACCCACCTACATTACAAGCGTTTTATTTTTTACATTTCCAGGCTCTCTGTGTTGCTGTTTGTGTGCAGAAAAAACTGCAGTGTGCGCATATAGCCTAAAGGGCGCTTTACACGCTGCGTCATCGCTAGCGGTATCACTTGCGATCGCACCCGCCCCGTCGTTTGTGAGTCACGGGCAAATCACTGCCCGTGGCGAAAAATATCGCTAGTACCCGTCACACATACTTACCTGCCTAACAACGTCGCTGTGGCCGGTGAACAACCTCTTTTCTAAGGGGGCGGTTCGTGCGGCGTCACAGCGACGTCACACAGCAGGCAACCAATAGAAGCGGAGGGGCGGAGAGCAGCCGCATGAAGGTCACTCCCACCTCGTTGCCGGAGGACGCAGGTACGCTGCTGTTGTTCGGCGTTCCCGGGGTGTCGCACATAGTGATGTGTGCTGCCTCAGGAACGATGAACAACCTGCGTCCCAGAAGATAAACGACATTTTGAAAAAGAACGACGTGTCAACGATCAATGATGTGGTGAGTATTTTGGATCGTTAGCGGTCGCTCGTACGTGTCACACGCAACGACGTCGCTAACAAGGCCGGATGTGCGTCACGAATTCTGTGACCCCCAGCGACATCTCGTTAGTGATGTTGTTGCGTGTAACGGGGCCTTAAGTCTAGATCATTGGCATACACAGACAGAGCAGGGCCCCTGTGAAAAGACAATATAGGGGCCCTTTGCAGCTAAATATCTCACCATAATTCCACCTTCTTTGGAGGTATTAATGCCCCCCATACACCTTGGGCTCCTGTGCACCACACAGGTTGCACCAATGATATGTCCGCCACTACTCTTCATACACAGCTTTGTTGGAGATGTTTTTAGGGCCCTTTATTGCAGGTGTCATCAAAAAAGACAGAAACCTGGATCCATGAAGAACTGTCGAACCCATTGTGGGACTCATTTATTACAGCTTTTCAATCCATTCTTCTGCCATGATTGAACATAAAAGAAAGTTAAAACACAAATGTGAACAAAAAATGTCAAGTTGCGCTATGGTTTCCATAATAAATCATGCTAATTACACTCCTCAACATTGAAGTTACAACACCAAGATGGAAAAGTCATGGTGGAAATGAAAATTACAGGGTCGAGAGACATGTTAATGATATTTAAATTCTGAAAAAAAATGGAAACATTTTCAAAACAAGTCGATTTATTCAGTATGAATTATGGTAGCATGTTTAGGCCATGCAGGCACATCACAGTAGCATGAGCACCATGTGGCCTGACGTTGTTGTGTTGAAGAACGGCTCCTGGAACACTGGAAAAATGGCAGTACCACTGGTTCCATGATTTAATCAATGCAACCTTATATACCACCCTACACCATAATCTCAGGAGTAGGCATCTCCGTGTCATTGCATATGTGGTCTCCTAACCACACTCTGGTGCCCAAGACAAAAGCGAGACTCATTGGTGAAGAGTGTAGACCTCTTAACCAGCTTCTCTTGACATTTTGCTCTGCACTATGATAGCTTTGGGGAACGTGAGGACAATGTACACCTGTAGCTGGACGTCTTGTAGCCCAAAAGTCATGCAAGTGCCTCCTGATGTTTGTGAAGACACTGATGCCTTAGGCGTGGTATGTGACATCCAATTACAATTGCAGTACAGAATAGATCACTCGTGGAACCAGTGGTATGGCCTTTTGCCCAAAATGCCCCAGAAGCTGTTTTTCAACACGACAATACAAGGATACATGTTGCTCATGCTACTGTGAGCAGTCTGTGTGGCCTAATCATGCTACCATGTCCTGCATCATCTCCTCTAGATTTATCTCTAGAGTTGAGCGAGTACCTAACTATTCGTACTCGCTATACTCATAACGAATACTGTCTAATACTTGCGTATTCATTCAGAATAGCGTGTGCAATGCAAGTCAGTGGGGAAAAACTCACAAAGTAACGAGTAACCCGAATGCCGTACTATTCGTGCGAGTAGCGAATAGTGTGGAATTCGGGTTACTCGTTACTTTGCGAGTATTCCCCATTGGCTTGAATTGCACACGCTATTCTGAACAAATACACGAGTATTAGACAGTACTCGTTATGAGTATAGCGAGTACGAATAGTTAGATACTCGCTCAACACTATTTCTCTCCAATCGAGCACATCTGGGTCCTAATTGATTGGCAATTTCAAAGGTAGCCACCAGCAGCGGATCTTGATGATTTGAGCGCCCACGTGCATTCAGCGTGGCAGAACATTTCTCAGACAACCATTAACTTTATTGATAGCAGCCACACATACTTAATACTGACTAAAGTAACATGTTTTGACAATTTTGTTTCCATTTTTTCATCATTTGCATATAATTAACATGTCTATCCATCATGTGGGTTTCATAACTCCATGACCTTTCCTTCTCTGTTGTGCAATTTAAATATTAAGGAGTGTATTTGTGACACCCTGGACTAGCCAGGTAGTCACAACATAATATCACACACACCCCCTCCCCTGGATAGTTTACATCAGTCAAACAAAATCCTTGTTGCTTCCCTCCAGGGTCTGATGTCCACACCAGGTTGGGCGGAGCCAGGCGGTTGGCCCCACCCACCGAGGAGTTTACAAGCCTGGAGGCGGTAAAAGAGACAGATTCGTTTGAGAGTTGAAAGTGAGAGGTCAGAAACTGTTAGTGTCTGGGTAGGAGCCCAGGCACTGTCAGCAAGGTCGGCAGACGGTGGTGGCCGTCTGCAGGAGGTGGTGCAAGTCAGCAAAACCGTAGGACTGGGGACGGGCGGTGGCCCGCCGGTACCGAGCTGGGGAGCAGATTTGCATCAAGCACAAAGGCAGGGCCATCGGGCCCCGACTAGGCTAGGAGCCGCCGACAACGGTCAAATCTGAGAGTGACCGGAACCCCAGGGGTTTCCTAACACCCAAGACCCGACAGAAGGCAACAGTCTACACCGTGAGGATACACAGCCACCACCATAGGCTAGAGATCCAAGGGCCAGCGCCTGCGGGCAAAATGGGCTCCTCTGGTACATACACGGCGGGGAGCGGACTACCGTTGGGAAACCATCGGAGTCAACACATTCTACACAGGTGCAGGGAAAGACAGTCGCCATCAACCTGTCCGGGGGAGCAAAGACACTGCAGCCGGCTGCGGGACCCGTTCATCCAGCCATTTGATTTTCCAGAGACTCTGTGAATCTGTGCCTGAGTGAGTACCACAGTGCCATCCGGCACCGCGCCGCGCTGCCCCTGCAACCCTGCACCCCAGCCATCCTGCCTCCCCGTACCGCCACCGGGCCCCGGGACCACCAACTCCTACCCACGGAGGGGACAACATCCTAGCTGCTCCCTACCATCGCTCCCGGGATCCCCGTCACCAGCAGCAGTGGTGCCCTTTATCACCACGACACATGGGTGGCGTCACGAACTATCTCCCAAAACAAACCACCCCCTTTTCACTCGTGGGCGAGGAGCACTGCTCGAGTCCCCGGGTCCGGCCCACCGCTCGAGCCACCGGGCAGCAGCCGTGGATCCGAGCGTAGCGAACGCGGCCCCTCCGCCCGCGACATATTTATTATACTTATTTTGCTATATTTTAAAATCCTTACTTTACTATGTCCATACATTTAGACTGGTGTTGGTTACATTCTATTGTTCCCTGTTATCAGCCTGGCAGAGAAGAGACTGACCACTAGGGTATATACTACCAAAACACAAACAATATGCTATCACTAACAGATGAGGGTTGGATTTTTTGTCATCCAGTTACTGGACATGTGTATATGCCACCCCCGTGTCAGCAGCCGGGCTGCTTGGATCCGGGTCCGCGGTGGCTCGAGGGGTCTCCGGACGCGAGGGTCGTGCGGCCACTCGAATTAAAAGGGGGGGATATGTACAGGGGGTTAGGAGTTCGTGACGCCACCCACGGTGCGTGGTAAGATGGAGTACCACCGCTGTTGTTGGGAGCGCCCGATGGCGGTGGTATGGCAGCAAGGTGTTTGACCCCTCCGTGGGTAGGGGAGTTTTGCCCCGGTGATGGTAGCGAAGGGGTGCCATTGGGAGAGGAAAGGGTTTCTGCGTACTCACTCAGTCCAAGAATACTGACACCGACAGCTTGTAAACCAGAATTCTGTGCACCGCTGCAGTAAGGAGGGAGCACGCTTGGCTCCGTGCACTTGGTGTTGCTTGTTAGCCTGTGACCTCTTCCGTGGCACCTTCTTCACTTTTTGGACTTTGTAGTGTGGAACTAATCGGGTCCCAGTCACCCGTATGGCTAACGGAGTGAGCTTGCTTTCAGGGGTCACGCTTGGGATTTTCTGGGCTATTTACTGGGAAAGTCCTATCCCATCGTTGCACTGGTACCCCGATTTTGGAGCGGGTGAGGGATGAATCTTGAAGACTTCACCCCCGTCGGGTAAATTACCAGGTCGCTTGAGGGTACTTCCCGGCTTAGGGTCCATGTACCCCGTCGTGCCCTGGCCCCTGCCCGGAGATGGCTCAAGGCCGCCGGCTGCCCTCCTTGGCAGATCCGTGCCCCTTGACACGATCCCCTGCGACCGGGGTTCCAGCTCCTACCAGGTCCAGACCAACGTCTGCCACCTAGTACTCTACAGGGAGCCCAGCTCCTGACCTCCTCTCTCCTCTCCTCACACTTCACTTCCCTGTTCTCAACTGACACTTCTCACTTCCCTTTTCCAACCCCCCAAGTGGGTGCCCTATTCCCTTCAGGCCCCCCAATGGTGTGTCTGGTGGGTGTGGTGCAAAGTGTTCCTAGGGTTTTGACTGGCTCTGATCTTAGCAACACCAAAGGACAGGGATCCGTAACCAAGGAGGATGCGGATACTGTGCAGAAGGGCAGATTGCACAATACCCTGTGACAGCCTGATAGGCCAGGGCGTCACACGTACATGGGGCGATAATCGGAACAACTGTTTGTAGCTGATTATCACCTCCTTGTGTAAACGCACCTGGAGAATAAATACAAATTCAGACAGCTGTTGGAATAAGTTCAGATGAGCGTATTAAAAATTGTCCATTTTGAATCTAGCAAAAATGGACAGTTTTCATCCATATACCATCTGTCTGTCATCCATATGTACATTTTGTACAGCGGCACTTGATAAAATTTACATAACCAAATACAACTTCCTGTGATGATAATGATTGAAAAGCTTCAGTAAAAAAAAAGATACAATATGGCTGATCCTTGTGGGATTTTTTTTTTGTGCACCCATATAGTGTGATATATATGCCCCCTGCCTATCCTGTGATGTATATGCCATAGCTTCTCCTGTGATACGTATGGCCCCACCGTCTTCAATGTGATGTATATGCTCCATCCTCTCCTGTGATATATATGCCCCTAGCATCTCCAATGTGATGTATATATCACAGGAGGAGTTGGGGCATACACATAACAGGAGACACTGGGGCATATACATCGCATGAGGGGCTGGGGACATATACATCACAGGGAGGGGCTGGGGTATATACATGACAAGAGGGGCTGAGGAACAGACATCACTAGGTCACTGGGAGGCATAAGCATTGCTGTGGGGCACAGACATAACTAGGGCGGCACAGACATCACTAGGTGGACACAGACATCACTAGGTGGACACAGACATCACTAGGTGGACACAGACATCCCTAGGGGTGGACACAGACATCCCTAGGGGTGCACAGTCATCACTAGGAGGCACAGACATCACTAAATGGGCACACACACATCACTAGAGGGGCACAGACAGTACTGGGCAGCCACAGGCATCACAAGGGGGGTATAGACATCACTAGGGGGGCACAGACATCACTAAGTGGGGGCACAGACATCACTAAGTGGGGGCACAGACATCACTAAGTGGGGGTACAGACATCACTAAGTGAGGTCACAGACATCACTAAGTAGGGTCACAGACATCACTGAGGGGGGGCACAGACATCACTGAGGGGGGGCACAGACTTCACTGAGGGGGGGCACAGACTTCACTGAGGGGGGGCACAGACATCACTGAGGGGGGGCACAGACATCACTGAGGGAAGGCACAGACATCACTGAGGGAAGGCACAGACATCACTGAGGGAAGGCACAGACATCACTGAGGGAAGGCACAGACATCACTGAGGGAAGGCACAGACATCACTGAGGGAAGGCACAGACATCACTGAGGGAAGGCACAGACATCACTGAGGGAGAGCACAGACATCACTGAGGGAGGGCACAGACATCACTGAGGGGGGGCACAGACATCACTGGGAGGACAACACTTGCAGAGCACAGACATCAATAGGGGGTACACAGCACTGGGGGTGGTACACAGCATTGGGGGAACACAACACTGGGGGTAATACACAACACTGGGGAGGCTGCACACAGCACTAAGAGCTGTTCACAGCTTGGAGATGAGGTGGAGAGCGTGGCACACAGTACCGGAGAGTGGGCGGCACACAGCTCCAGTGAGCGGGCGGCACACAGCTCCAGTGAGCGGGCGGCACACAGCTCCAGTGAGCGGGCGGCACACAGCTCCAGTGAGCGGGCGGCACACAGCTCCACTGAGTGGGCGGCACACAGCTCCACAAAGTAAGTCCGGAACACGCTAGCACTTGCCGGCGAGAGAGGCCATTGGTACCCACAAGCAGCGTATGTGGGGATTTAAAGGGCCGGTAAGACCGCGGCGGCGGTGGTTGGAGCACTACCACCCCAGGGAATCTGCCCGGGGGCCGCACAAAAGGCCGGAGGTTCCCCACCCCTGCTCTAGCCTGTCCATTACAGCCAGTCTGAGTCTGTGGATCCAGGCAGGTGTTACACCGATTTCCTGGAGTGTGTTCTTCACTTATGTGGATGTTATAATAATCCACCACTGTTGTCTTTCCATGGACAACAATTGTCTTTTTTAGTTCCCAAGCTCACCATAGCGCTCTTTTTTTTTTTTTGTTTGTTTTTTTGTTTTATCATTCTAATGATGGTTTGTTTCACTTCCATTAAGAGCTCCTTTTGACTGTATTTTGTGAGTTCATAGTAAAAGCTTCCAAATGCAAAAGTCACACCTGGAATCAGCTCCAGACCTTTTACCTGCTTAATGTATGATTGATTAATGAGAGAATATCCCATGCAGCCAATGAAAGAACTTTTGTGATTATTTATCCAATTACTTATGGTCTTTGTAAAAAAGAGGCCGCTACATATTAAAGAGCTGTAATTCTTTAACCTTTAGGCTATGTTCACACTAGAAAAAGGATTTTTCTCAGTAAATTTCTTAAGAAATTTCTCGAGAGTGAAGGATTAGCGCACCTGCGTTAATTAACGCACCAATAACGCACCGAAAAACGCATGCGTTTTTACCGCGTTTTGGTGCTTTTTTGATGCGTTTTGGGTGCGTTTTTTTGCAGGTTGGTCCCTGCGTTTTTTAATGCTTTAACAGCAATAAATAATATAGCTAATAGATAGATAATCGATAGATAGAAAGATGGATAGATAATGGATAGATGGATAGATAATGGATAGACAGATAATAGATAGATAGAGAGAAAGATGGATAGATGAATAGATAGATCTAATAGATGAGAAAGACCTATATAATGTCCTACCTCCCTGCATATTCTAATATGGCACCCTTTAGTGACTTTCATGTGGCACTAAAGGGTGCTTAGCCTTGTATTTAGCCAAAAAATAAATAATTAAAAAATAACGACGTGGGGTTCCCCCTATCTTTGTAGCCAGCTAGGGTAAAGCAGACAGCTGCAGCCTGCAGACCACAGCTGGCAGCTTCACCTTAGCTAGTAATCCAAAACTGAGGGCACCCCACGTTATTTTAATTTGAATAAATAATTTAAAACAAAAACGTGGAGTCCCACCCAAATTGGATCACCAGCCAAGGTAAAGCGGACAGCTGTGGTCTGGTATTCTCAGACTAGGGAGGTCCACCGTTATTGGACACTCCCCAGCCTAAAAATAGCAGGCCACAGCCGCCCCAGAAGTGGCGCATCCATTAGACGTGCCAATCCTGGCGCTTTGTCCCAACTCATCCCGTTGCCCTGGTGCAGTGGCAAACGGGGTAATATATGGTGTTGGTGCCAGATGTGTAATGTCACCTGGCATCAAGCCCTGGGGTTAGTGATATCACGCATCTATCAGATACCTGACATCACCAACCAAGTCAGTAACAAATAAAAAATAGACAACAAAAAAAGTTTTATTTAAAAAAACACTCCCCAAAACATTCCCTCTTTCACCATTTTATTGAAAAGAACAATCAAATCCGGGTCCGGCGTAATCCAATAAGGGGGTCCCACGACATCCATACAATAGTCACTGTCCCAGTCAATGAAGAACAGAATGTTCCCCATTGGCTGGGAGAGTAGTGCAGTGACCTGAGCTAACATCAATAGGTCAGCCCAGGTCACTGCAGGGGATGACGAGCGCTGCTGTCACGAGGTTAGATGAGATCATTACTTGCTGTGACAATCTCCTGTACTCCTGACGTCAGCGCTGTCAGTGACTTCCATTGCCCGCCGTGTTCTCAGCAATATGCGGGAGCCAGTGACGTCACTGCTAGTGCCAGTCTTGGGCAGCCCGCGAGACGTGACGTGAGAACGCGGCGGGCAATGGAAGGCAGTGACAGCGCTGACGTCAGGAGAGCAGGAGATCGTCACAGCAGGTAATGATCTCATCCAACCTCCTGACAGCAGCGCTCGTCATCCCCGCGGCTGCCCGCACTGCAGTGTGAGAAGCTGCTGATACTGCAGTGCGGGCAGCCGCGGGGCTGGCAGGGAGCGGGACACAGACTACACGGGTACCCGATGGAGGTCACACGGAAGTGCTTCCGTGCGGCATCCAGGGATTGTGATCTGTGTGTTTATGCTTCCACTTCCTGTCATAATGACATCACTTCCCTGCAAAACGCAGGCAGTGAACATTATGTCCCGAAAAACACGAAATAACGTGGGAATAACGCAGGAATAACGCACATAACTTGCTACCTGCGTTATTCCCTGCGCTATTTCATGATTACATTACAGTCGATGGAGTGAATAACGCAGTTAGCTGCAGAAAAGAAGTGACATGCTCATTCTTTTTCTTAAGAAAATCTACTGAAAGAATTTTCTTAAAAAAAAACGCAGTGTGCGCACAGCTAATTTTTTTTGCCATAGGTTTTGCTGGGGAATGTCTGCAGAAAGGTTACAAGAATTTCTCAAGAAATTTCTGCAGCAAAAACGCAAAAAAAAAAAAAAAATCGCAGGTAAAACCACAGTGTATGAATATAGCCTAACTCCAATTAGGATTTTAATAACCTCAAATTAAAACTGGAAGTCTGCACTTTAAGCCCATATTAATTATATAAATGTATCTTGAATGTTTTGGTAAAAAGCTAAAATTCCAAAACTTGTGTCACTGTCCAAATATTTCTAAACCTAACTGTATAATGCGCCCAATGCAGCGCCAGACATATTGCCTGTACAGCTGGTTTGGCTGCACATGGGCTGCTGAGTGTAAAGCGGGGTTTACACGCTGCGACATCGCTAGCATCGGCTAGCGATGTCTGTCAAGCGCAATAGCACCCGCCCCCGTCGTACATGCGATAGTGTGATCGCTGGCGTAGCGACCATTATCGCTACGGCAGCGTCACACGCACATACCTGCTGTGCGACGTCGCTCTGGCCGGCGAACCGCCTCCTTTCTAAGGGGCGGTTCGTGCGGCGTCAGAGCGACGTCACACGGCAGGCGTCCAATAGAAGTGGAGGGGCGGAGATGAGCGGGACATAACAGCCCACCCACCTCCTTCCTTCCGCATTGCCGGTGGAGGCAGGTAAGGAGATGTTCGGCGCTCCTGCAGTGTCACACACAGTGATGTGTGGTGCCGCAGGAACGAGCAACAACATCGCTAATAAGCAATAAACGATTTTTTGTTTCAGGATGACTTCTCCGCGGCAAACGATTTTGACCACTTTTGCGATCGTTAAAGGTCGCTCAAAAGTGTCACACGCTGTGATCTCGTTAATGATGCCAGATGTGCGTCACAAACACCGTGACCCCGACGATAATTCATTAACGATATCGTAGCGTGTAAACCCTGCTTAAGGCTAGTTTAACACTTGCGTTGAACGGCTTCCGTTGCATTGCGTTGTGGGACAGATGCAATGGATGTGTTGCATTTAGTGGCACAACGGATGCAACGGATTGTACAAAACATCGTAATTTTTTCTTTTTTTTTTTCTTTTTTCTTCTTTACAGTTTTACCGGCGGCAGACTACTGTGAACGATCAGCTGATCGCTCACAGCAGCCGGTCGCCGGGTGATCAGCTGATCGCTCACAGCAGCCAGTCGCCAGGTGATCCGCTGATCGCTCACAGCAGCCGGTCGCCGGGTGATCAGCTGATCGCTCACAGCAGTCGGTCGCCGGGTGATCAGCTGATCGCTCACAGCAGCCGGCCGCCGGGTGATCAGCTGATCGCTCACAGCAGCCTGCCGCCGGGTGATCAGCTGATCGTTCGGCCGCCGAGAATGTGGGCGGGGGGCGGGGTGGGTGGAGCCGAGTGGGGCCATGGCGCTGAGGACGTCAGTGCCGCTGAGATGCATGGCTGGGGACAGGTGAGTTTGTGTGTGTGTGTGCATGTGTGTACATGCGGACTGTGGGACGGGGCGGAGCCGAGCGGGGAAGTGTCGGGTTCCCTGCACACGTAGCCAGGGTAAATATCGGGTAACTAAGCAAAGCACCTTGCTTGGTTACCCGATATTTACCTTGGTTACCAGCGTACACCGCTTAACGCTGGCTCCTTGCACACGTAGCCAGGGTAAATATCGGGTAACTAGGCAAAGCGCATTGCTTAGTAACCTGATGTGTACCCTGGTTACGTGTGCAGGGAGCCAGAGAGAGCATGCGCAGCGAAATCCTACGGATTGCGCTGCTCAAAAAAGTTACATGCTGCATTCCTTCCTCCCGGCGGAAGCAACGCAGGTCCATCATTCGCAATCCATCATCCATACAAGTCTATGGGAAGCAGCGGAATCCGTAAACGGATTCCGCTGTTTTCCAAAACGGCGGATTGCAACTGAAGGAAAACAACGCAAGTGTGAAACTAGCCTAAGTGGTTCCAAGGCAGGAAGCTGATTTATGTTTGCTGACACTGCTGCTTCCTGCCAGGTTGGTGACTTATATATTTTATTATGAGTAGATGACATTCCCAGAATCTGACCATACTCAGAAAATGCTTTCATATATTCAATTAATTTTTAACTTCTTTATGTATATGGTTTCTGCCAGAATTCAAACTCTGGACATATGATTTGAAAGACAGAAACACTAACCATAAGGCCGGGGCCACATGGGGCACTAGTGCGATCCTCGCATGACACTCGGCTTACGCTGGAAATACAGCAGAGCCGAGTGTCATGCGAGTATCCCTGTGACTGAGGTCCGACTGTGCGAGCGGACCTCAGCTGTGGGGGGCGGGCCAGCGCTGTGGAGGGGAGGGAGGGACCGGTGTACTGCGAGTGCAGTGCGATTTTTCTCTCGCCCCATACACTTGAATGGGTGCGAGAGAAAGAATCTCGAATTACAGTCACAGCATGCTGCGATTGTTTTCTCGGTCCGATTAGGGCTGAGAAAATAATTGCTCATTTGTGCTGACACACAAGCTAATATTGGTCCGAGTGGAATGCGATATTTTATCGCACTCCACTTGCACCGTTTTTCTCGCTGTGTGGCTTAGGCCCAAGCCACAGGCTTCCCTGTCATGTATGAAAGAATTTCCTCTACCTAAAAACTGAATAGTATTCTTCTTTACAGGCACTGTGTGCTGGTAGACACAGATATAGCTTTGTAGAAAATGAAACTATAGGTAAAAAACAAACAAAAAAACTGAAAATTAAGAGTCGGTAGAAGGAAAAAAAATGTAGTGGTGCAAAAACAAGTACAATATATACATGTTTTTAATAAACCTTTTTGAATAATAATCACAAACAATAACACTGACATGTTTGGTGTCCCTATTATAGTACCAACTCATACAATACATTGAACATCTTGTTCATGGTGGTTGCTAAATGGCATAAATAAGAATAGTGTATATGTTTTCTAATATGCATTTATCGCATAATAAAGGTTAATATAAATGTAAGGCTTAATCTTTCAAAAATCAAAGACCTCACATACCGATTTTCATATAAAAATAAGAAAGGTTATAGTTGTTATGGTTAGGAGTATCAAAATGTGAAAACATAAATATTCTTATATCTGTCTGAACATGTGGATCACCAAAATTCCCATTAGTAAAAAGGATTAAATTACAAATGATGTGGCATTCAGCCGCCTCTCTCCTAGGGTGTGTTCTTCCTTGATGTTTGTTTTGGTGTTGTTTAGTAGAAAATATAATTCTACAACTTTTACATCTGTGTGGATATATATGTATGTGGAATATTCATATATTGTGGGGGAACCCAGACACAATTCTACAGGAATCCTTTAAGGTCAGTGTCCGTAATTGTCATCATGTGCATATATCTTATGAGAACCTTAGTAAAATTGGCCTTATCAGTGCTTCGCTGGTGAGGTCTACCTCTAAGTATAAGAAAATAGATGTACAGTATCGGTCACATGCTATTGGGCACACATTTGTCCTTTTGTCTTATGTCTTGCAGTTTTAGATAAGGAATCTTTTTTTTCTTTTGGTTGAATAAAAAAATATTGATTACTGCATGATACCACAAAAAATACATTGTCAGGAAAAGTCCAACTTTGAATCATAAACCAGCATTGGAGAAAAGAGAGAAACTGGAGATCCCAGCAATCAGATGTGCTATGACTGATTTCATTGCTATGGCATTACACAGATGGCTGTGTAAATAGAGGGTGCAGATGCCAAACTAAACATCATTTTTGAAAAACCCTATTCAAACATTTGTTTTCTTCATTATGGGACAGTATGTGTAATACGACATATATTACCAAAGTATCTTAAAGTATTGATTCTTAATTTGGTAAGGTGATACTATGGAGACCTCTTGCTCTTTCCTTGGCTTTTTTCTCTAGCAAAGTGTCACTTTCTCACATCGTGACCCACATATTGCTGCCATCTCTTGTAACAAGCCATGCTTAACACTCAATATGACCACAAAATTTCTTTTTCATTTTTATGCCTTATAAAAGGGATTTATATATATATGCCAGGATGTGGACATATTTACCAGGATGGGGACATATTTACCAGGAAAGGGCCCAAGATAAGGACATATACACCAATATGGGGCATAAATATATCAGAATGTGAGACACATATACCAGGATGGGAGACATATATACCAGGATGTGGGACATATATACCAGGATGACTCCCATGAGGAGAGACATATACCAGAATGAGGACATCTATATGTCCCCATCCTTGGGCCATCCTGGTGTATATTAGGATGGTGACATATATACTATGATGGGGACATATTTATCAGGATGGGGGAGATATTTACAAAGAAGGGTCCCAGAATGGGGGACAATACTACATAATAAAGGGGAAGGGGGGCAGGTTGTATGCCGTTTATGGGATTTAAAACGTTAGGAGGGCTCATACTTCTGACCAATATGTGAAGGGGGGGGCAGATCCAAGGCAAACTGGCATGAGAAAATAGTCGCTGATTGGCACTTTTCCATAGTATTACACTGGGCTAGCCGATAAAACATCAGATAGCACTCGTCCGAGTTATACACTGGCTATATACCAGTAAGCTCACATTTAGCAAAATATTCTTGAATCTCTCCTACGCATCTCTTAAGCGTCTAACTATTCATTAATGTTATCTTACTCCTGTACACATACTGAAAATTATGCTGACTTCTGGCACATGATCTGTTCTTGCTCTACTAAACCTTTTTAAGACAGTCCACACCCATTACCGAGCATGTCGAAAAACATGTCTAAAACACATTAAACGTGTTGCAACGCATGTGCCACTAATTAAATGTGGCACAAATCAGGTTAGAATTTTGAGGCATTTAGGGCCCATCATGCATATCAATCTTAGGCCCACTTCACACGTGGATTTAAAAAAGCGCATGTGTAGCACTTTCCATTTTGACCATCCGTGTGCCATCCATGCATAACTGTGTTCCGTCTGTGTAACATTTGTGTGATATGTACTGGAAAAAAAACGCATGACATGGAAATTAATGGATTTTATGTGTTGAGGATGTATAAAGATGTATAGATAGATAGAAAGGTAGATTGTACAGCTATTAACCAAATAATTAATTAAATGAAAAAAGCGATGTGGGGTCCCCTATTATTGATAACCAGCAAAGGTACAGCAGACAGCTACGGGCTAATATTATCATGCTGGGGAGGTCCATGGTTACTGGTCCCATCCCAGTCTAAAAATACCAGCCTGCAGGTGGTATTTGCTTAAATAGAAAGCTGTACACTATAGCTAGATTTCTATTACTTATCTATATTATAATTCTATTATCTATCTAGCTATGTTTATCTGTCTATCTATCATCTTTGCACTTTTTTAACACATAAAAATGATTAATTTCTTGAATGTATTTTATTCTGGTACACATCACATGGACAACACACGATTGTCACACGGATATCATCCGTGTGCTGCTCTTCTTTTTCATGGACCCATAGACTTCTATTGACCATCGTCATCGGTGCCGCCAGTGAAAAACGGACACACATAGAGATTACACAAACACACTGTCCGTGTGAATACATGAACATGTAAAGGTCACCATATAGATTATAATGGGTACGTGTGGTATGCTTGAAAAAAAACAGTGCCATACGTATTGGAAACACTGACATGTGAAGGGGGCCTTAGTGAAGTCACTGCTGGAGTAAGATGCGACTATGGTAATCCATTAAGTGGTGAACATTTAATGAATTAGGCGCATCTTTCAATTGGTGTACTCTTCCGCCAGAGTACATTTCTTACTACAGTCATGGCCAAAAGTTTTGAGAATGACACTAAAATTATATTTTCACATGATCTGTTGCCCTCTGGTTTTTAATTGTGTTTGCCTGATGTTTACATCACATACAGAAATATAATTGCAATCATATTATGAGTACCAAAAGGTTATATTGACAGTTAGAATGAGTTAATGCAGCAAGTCAATATTTGCAGTGTTGACCCTTCTTCTTCAGGACCTCTGCAATTCTCCCTGGCGTTCTCTCAATGAACTTCTGGACCAATCCTGACTGATAGCTGTCCATTCTTGCATAAGCAATGCTTGCATTTTGCCAGAATTTGTTGGTTTTTGTTTGTCCACTCGTCTCTTGATGATTGCACACAAGTTCTCAATGAGATTAAGATCTGGGGCGTTTCCAGGCCATGGACCCAAAATCTCTATGTTTTGTTCCATGAGCCATTTAGTGATCACCTTTGCTTTATGGCAAGGTGCTCCATCATGCTGGAAAAGGCATTGTTGGGCGCCAAACTGCTCTTGGACAGTTGGGAGAAGTTGCTCTTGGAGGACATTCTGGTACCATTCTTTATTCATGGCTGTGTTTTTAGGCAAGACTGTGAGTGAGCCGATTCCCTTGGCTGAGAAGCAACCCCACACATGAATCGTTTCAGGATGCTTAACAGTTGGCATGAGACAAGACTGGTGGTAGCGCTCACCTCTTCTTCTCCTAATAAGCTGTTTTCCAGATGTCCCAAACAATCGAAAAGGGGATTCATCTGAGAAAATGACTTTACCCCAGTCCTCAGCAGTCTACTCCCTATACCTTTTGCAGAATATCAGTCGGTCCCTGATGTTTGTTCTGGAGAGAAGTGGCTTCTTTGCTGCCCTCCTTGAAAGCAGGCCTTGCTCAAGCAGTCTCCGCCTCACAGTGCGTGAGAAGCACTCACACCAGCCTGCTGCCATTGCTGAGCTAGCTCGGCACTGCTGGTAGTCCGATCCCAAAGCTGAAACAGTTTTAAGATACGGTCCTGGCGTTTGCTGGTCCTTCTTGGGCGCCCTGGAGCCTTTTTGGCAACAATGGAAGCTCTCTCCTTGAAGTTCTTGATGATGCGATAGATTGTTGACTGAGGTGCAATCTTTGTAGCTGCGATACTCTTCCCTGTTAGGCCATTTTTGTGCAGAGCAATGATGGCTGCACGTGTTTCTTTAGAGATAACCATGGTTAACTGAAGAGAAACAATGATACCAAGCACCAGCCTCCTTTTTAAAGTGTCCAGTGGTGTCATTTTTACTTAATCATGACTGATTGATCGCCAGCCCTGTCCTCATCAACACCCACACCTGTGTTAATGGAACAATCACTAAAACAATGTTAGCTGCTCTTTTTAAGGCAGGAATGCAATGATGTTGAAATGTGTTTTGGGGGTTAAAGTTAATTTTCTTAGCCAATATTGACTTTGCAAGTAATTGCTGTTAAGCTGATCACTCTTTATGACATTCTGGAGTATATGCAAATTGCCATTAGAAAAACTTAAGCAGTAGAGTTTGTAAAATTTAATATTTGTAGCATTCTCAAAACTTTTGGCCATGACTGTAGTTACACCACTTAACACATTTTCGCACAACTCTGTGTTGCACAAATTTTTTATGAACCATTTTAATGTTTTTTATGCAAAAATTCTGTTAAAAACCTCTGGATGAATTAGGCCCAATGTGTCTGGAATCAAATCACCACTGAATGAAGATATTTAGTCCTTTAATGTTTTTTTTAGCAAATCTTTTATATTTTTTCCATATCACACAACCAGTATCCTTATATACATTACTATCTACAGCTCTACAGAACTTTTTTAGAGCTTTTTGTTTGATGAGTACCTCAGTTTGGGACGTGAAGTGAGTAAAATGTCCGTGTATGAAAAGTATATGTAATTCTTTGGTGGTACAGAGCGATCTCTAAATATATATTAATTGTATACAGGGTTACGGAATGCTCCTCGCTGCTGGGAGGCGATACAACCCCTGCTATGTGCTGTGTACATGCCGAAGTGCGAGGCGGGCAAAGTGGAGCTGCCAAGTCAAGGTCTATGTCTCGCTACTCGTGGACCTTGCGCTATTGTGGAGCGTGAGAGGGGCTGGCCTGATTTTCTAAAGTGCTTCACAGATCGATTCCCTGAGGGTTGTCCGGTAAGCATATACTTATAAGCTGTTTAAATGTATGGTATGTCTATTCCCACAAATCTTTTATTGAAGGAAAGAAATTTTAATAAAGCACAAACTGCAAAGGAAAAGAAGGTTATTTTTTAAATGTCAGAAATGTATTTTTCTACATTTAGAGTTTTTTTATTAGTTGGTTATAATTCTCACTTTAACAGATGAAAATAAACAATTGAGGTGGGAAAGTTAACATTTTTCATTTAGATGCATAATAATTCTGCACACTATACAGTTGTGCTCAAAAAGTTTACATACCCCGGCAGATTTTTTGTTTTCTTGGCCTTTTTTCAGAGAATATGAATGACACAAAAACTATTTTACACTCACTGTTGAGGTTGGGTGAAGTCATTTATTGTCAAACTACTGTGTTTTCTCTTTATAAATCATAATGACAATCAAAATCATCCAAGTGACCCTGATCAAAAGTTCACATACCCTGGTGATTTTGGCCTGATCACATGCATAGAAGTTGACACAAATGGGTTTAATGGCTAATAAAGGTAACATCCTCACCTGTGACCTTTTTGCTTGTAATCAGTGTGTGCATAAAAGCTAAGTGAGTTTCTGGGATCTAGACAGACTCTTGCATCTTTCATCCAGCCATTGACATTTCTGGATTGGGAGTCATTATAAAGGGATGTACGGGTAAAGATAGTTGAAGTGTATAAAATAAGAAAAGGGATACAAAAAGATATCCAAGGAATTGATAATGCCAGTCAGCAGTGTTCAAACAGTGATTTATAAATGGAAAATCAGGGCTCTGTAAAAAACAAACCACGATCAGGTAGACCAACAAAACGTTCGGCCACAACTGCAAGGAAAATAGTTTGGGATGCAAAGAAAAACCCACAAATAACATCAGCTGAAATACAGGACTCACTGAAAACTAACGCTGTGACTGTTTCATGGTGCACAATAAGGAGGCACTTGAAGAAAAATGAGCTGCATTGTCGAATCATCATAAGAAAGCCATTACTGCACAAATGCCACAAAGTATCTCTCCTACAATACACCAAACACCACAGAGACAAGCCTCTGAACTTCTGGAACAAGTTCATTTGGAGTGCTGAAACCAAAATCGAACTTTTTGGCCACAACCATAAACGTTACATTTGGATAGGTGTCCACAAGGCTTATGATGAAAAGAACACCATTCCTACTGTACAGCATGGAGGTGAATCGCTGATCATGTGGGATATTTGAGCTACAAAGGCACAAGAAACTTGGTCAAAGTTGAAGGAAAGATGAATGCAGCACGTTATCAGCAAATACTGGAGTCAAATTTCCACTCATCAGCCCGGAAGTTGTGCATGGGATGTACTTGGACGTTCCAACATGACAACAATCCAAAATGCAAGGCCAAGTGGACCTGTCAATTGGCTACAGCAGAACAAAGTGAAGGTTCTGGAGTGGCCATCTCAGTCTACTGACCTCAATATCATTGAGCCATTCTAGGGAGAACTCAAGCGCGAAGTTCATGCAAGAAAGCCCAGGAATTTACAGGAATTGGAGGCTTTTTTCCAAAAAGAATGGGCAGCTTTACCATCTGAGAAAATAAGGAGCCTCTTCCACAACTACCACAAAAGATTTCAAGCTGTCATTGATTTTTGAGGGGGCAATGCATGGTATTAAGAACTGGGGTATGTGAACATTTGGTCAGGGTCATTTGGATGTTTTTGGTTGTCATTATGATTTAAAAAGAGAAAACACAGTAGTTTGACAATAAATGGCTTCACCCAACCACTAACCATGAGTGAAAAAAAAGATTTTGTGTTATCATTCATATTCCTTGAAAAAAGGCTAAGAAAGCAAAAAATCTGCCGGGGTATGTAAACTTTTGAGCACAACTGTGGTTGCCCAATAATTTTGCACACATACATATATTCTAATAAGAAAGATGAAACCTCACTTTTACTTTCTAAAATCTTCAGGTTTACGGTTTATTAACTTTTTGAATTGACTGACAACACAGTAGTTGTTTACTAATAAAATCATCAAAAGTTAAAATTGCCTTTATAATTGTGTTCACAGTATATGTGTATCTGCTTGGTTTTAATGACTTTGCTCTTTTCTTCCAGAATGAGGTGCAAAACATCAAGTTCAACAGCTCAGGTCGCTGTGAGGCCCCACTGGTCCGCACAGACAATCCTAAGAGTTGGTACGAGGATGTGGAAGGCTGTGGTATCCAGTGTGAGAACCCTCTGTTTACTCAGAAGGAGCATCGGGAGATGCACGTCTACATTGCCGTATTCAGCTCCGTCACTATATTTTTCACATTTTTTACTCTGGTAAGCTGGTAGTCAGCAGAACACACTGCTTCTTTTTTAATACCCACTAAAGCCAGCGTAATGTGGCTCTAACATGGCTGCATTCATATTATTGCCCCAAGACTTGGACCGACAGAGTCAAACTTCTACTGTACCAAGCTAGATCAGCAATAAAGCTGCAGATAGGAAGGGTCTTGTTTCTGACTATAAGGGTTCACTCACAGTAACGTATAGCTAGAGTATAACTTGGACAACTACTATCCGATGCTTCATCGCTCCAGTTTTATACTATGGGGCAGTGTTGACTAGCGTTTTTTTTTGTCTTGTAGAGTCAGCATAAAAAATAAAAATCACTGCATGCTGCGATTGGCAGCATATAGCGCAGTGGCGGACATATAGCCGGTGCAGCTGCACTGTGGCCCAGAAGGGAGGGGGGCCCATCATAAGCAGGGTCTGAGCAGCCTGGCATGACAGCAGTGGATGCCCCGGAGGGCCTCGGGTCCTGGATGGGCCCCCATGCTGCATAAAATGAGGCCCGCCGCCAGAGTCGTGCGCATATTAGTTTCATTTAAATAGTCGCCAGCCTTTGGGCCATCAAAAGTTACTGCTATGCACCCCTGGTATAGCGGACTGTGCACACCCATTCAAAGCTATAGGTGCGTGCATAACATTGAACTGAATTTACATGCCATCCGAGTGCAGTTCAATATATGCCGACACAAACAAGGGAGAAGATGGAGAAATTAAGCCCTTTACCAGTACATCCAAGGTCATGTCCCTTGCTTTGATGTGGGCCCGTACACTGAGCCCGCATCTTTCACTGCACATGTTGGCTGATCTGATCAGCCGAAATGAGCCTCCTCTAACAGCCACAGGTGGATCCCAAATCCGCCCATGGCTTTTAATCAGTTAAAGCCCCCTGTCAATCTCTGACAGCAAGATTTAACACGCTCCAGTGGGAATCGTGCCATTCCCCACTCCCATCGGCGCTCCTGTGAGGTCATCACGTGGCAGCAATGTGTTGTCATGATAGGTTCATCAGCTGATCCCTGGCTATGTCTCTCATGACGCTCTTCCTGTGAATACCAGCTGTGAGCCGGCATTCATAGGAGATCATAATTTTTTACTATATAGAGAAGTGCTGATTCTCTGCTCTGTATAGCAGAAGCGATCGGACTATCGTAGCTTCAAGACCCCTGAGGAGACTAATAAATGCAATAAAAAGTAAAAAAAAAAGTTTTTAAAAATATGAAAAAAGTAAAAAAAAAACCCAAACACACAAGTTCAAATCATCCCCCTTTTGCCCCACTGAATATAAAACTATAAAAAAAACCTAAAAAGACACATCTTGTATGGCTGCCTTCAGAAATTTCCGATCTATCAAATGTAAACTAAATCTGATCAGTAAATAGTGTAATGAAAAAAAAAATTAAACAGTAAAATTAAGTTTTTTTGGCCACTGAAACATTGCAATAAAATAAAATGTTTTGATTGCCTCTTATTGTATCTACCCAAAAATGGTACAAGTAAAAACATCCGCTCATGGCACAAAGATTAAGCCATCGCTTAGCCCCAGATCGCGCAGAATAAAAATGTTACGGTTCTTAGAAAATGGCACCAAAAGCAACTTATCTTCTTACAAACTTCAGAGTTTCTTCTTCACTATAATATATATATATATCATACATGTTTGGTATCTACGTACTCATACTGACCTTGGGAATCATATTGCCAGGTTTACCAGGGCACATTGTAAGTAAAGAACCCAAAAAACAATTGTGGAATTGCAATTTTTTAGCAATTTCACGCCCTTAAATTTTTTACCCATTTTCCAGTACAAGATATGGTAAAATGAATGGTGCCAGTCAAAAATACAGCTCGTCCTGCAAAAAAAAAACAAGCCCTGATATGGCTATGTGGACAGAAAAATAAAAAAAGGTTTTAGCTCTTGGAAGAAAAGGAGGAAAAGACGAAAGAGCAAAAAAACGTAAAACCGCAAGATGGTGAAGGGATTAAGCTATCCATCTTCTCCGCTTCTGTGATCTGATTTTCACATGTGAGAGAATCAGAGCACAGTAAATGACACTCAGATTACGCTGGCATCAGAGTTTGATCCGCGCTCTACACTAGTATAGTGTCGCTATACACTAGTCTGAGTGATCCCTCATGCAGATCACCATGTTTTTGCAGTAATTATTATTGACAACAATATTCCTAATTTATTTCTCTTTTTTGGCAGGCTACATTTCTTTCAGATTGGAAAAATTCCAACAGATACCCTGCCGTTATCCTATTTTATGTAAATGCCTGCTTCTTCATGGGCAGTATTGGGTGGCTAGCACAATTCATGGATGGTGCCCGGAATGAAATAGTTTGCCGTGGAGATGGCACCATGAGACTTGGAGAACCCACGTAAGACTAATTCTGGTTTTCTTATTATCAACTTTTTAACTCGATATACTTCAATTTGGAAAGGATAAATGGTAACTTGATTAAAGCGGGCTTTACACGCTACGATATATCGGGCGATATGTCGGCGGAGTCACGTCGTAAGTGACGCACATCCGGCATCGTTTGACATATCGTAGTGTGTGACAGCTACGAGCGTCTGTTAACGAGCAAAAATACTCACCTTATCGTTGCTCGTTGACACGTCGCTCATTTTCTAAAAATCGCACGTCCTTCTGCGTGCCGGTTGTTCATCGTTCCCGGGGCAGCACACATCGCTCCGTGTGACACCCCGGGAACGATGAACTGCAGCTTACCTGCGTCCCGCTGGCAATGCGGAAGGAAGCAGGTGGGCGGGATGTTTACGTCCCGCTCATCTCCGCTACTATTGGCCGGCCGCTGTGTGACGTCGCGGTGACGCCGAACGTCCCTCCTCCTTCAGGAAGAGGATGTTCGCTGCCCACACCGAGGTCATTTGGAAGGTAAGTACGTGTGACGGGGGTTTACGACTTTGTGCGACACGGGCAACAAATTGCCCATATCGCACAAACGATGGGGGCGGGTGCGATCGCATGAGAAATTGAAGCATGTAAAGCAGCCTTAAGAGTTGTCCAGTATTCTATATTGTTGGCCTATACTCATCAATATCAAATGGGTGGGTGTGCGACACCTGGAACCCACTGATCTGCTGTTCTGGGTGCTGGCGGCTGTGTGGGATCAGTTGCAGAGCCTAACAGCAAAGCTCTGTTGACAGCATAATGGCAGCCGACGATGACTGCACATCCCCCCCATTCGTATGAATAGGGGTAAATTGGCAGTACCCCTCTCTGGCCATTATACAGTTGACGGATCTATGTTCTGCTGCTCTGCAACTGGCACCGAGAACAGCTGATCGGTGTGGGTGTTAGGTCTCGCACCCCCACAACTCTGAAATTGATGACCTATTCTAAGGGGTACTTTGCACACTACGAAATCACAGCTGCGATGTCGGTGGGGTCAAATCGAAAGTGATGCACATCCGGCGTCACTGTCGTCATCGGAGCATGTGAATCCTTTTTACTACGATTAACGAGCGCAAAAGCATCAAAATCGTATGATCGGTGTAGCGTCGGTCATTTCCATAATTTAGGAAGGACCGATGTTACGATGTTGTTCCTCGTTCCTGCGGCAGCACACATCACTGTGTATGAAACCGCAGGAGTGAGGAACATTGCCCTACCTGCGTCCCGGCTGCAATGAGGAAGGAAGAAGGTGGGCGGGATGTTTACGTCCCGCTCATCTACGACCCCCTGCTTCTATTGGCCGCCTGCCGTGTGACGTCGCTGTGACGCCGCACGACCCGCCCCCTTAAGAAGGAGGCAGTTCGCCGGCCAGAGCGATGTCGCAGGGCAGGTAAGTGCATGTGAAGCTGCCGTAGCAATAATGTTCGCTACGGCAGCTATCACAAAATATCGCAGCTGCGACGGGGGCGGGAACTATCGCGCTCGGCATCGCAAGCATCGGCTTGCGATGTCGTAGTGTGCAAAGTACCCCTAAGTATAGGCCATCAATAGGAAGTATTTCAATTGTTGATCAGTGTTTTATACGAAATATTGTAAATCAAAACTAGGAGTAGAATATAATCATAGAAAATATATCATGGAAAGATTTATACCTTTTCTTTTCTCCTGATCTAAAAATATAGGTGATAATTCTTTAATCACTTGGGGCTCCACTGCTGGAACCCAAGGCATAGACAATATAAGACTATTCATTAATATTTGTAAATGCTATTTTTGAAAATACTGTATAAATAGATAAAAAAAAGCAAACTACTAAAAGGAGGAAAAGAAAATTAAAAAAACAACTGAGGGATAGGTGAGAAGGAGAGGAGAGGGGGGTTGGTCCATGCCTCTCTGCATGTTCCAGTGTTTTAAGGTTCATGAGGTAGATATGTGTAGGTCTTCAAGGAGCTCCCCTTTTAGGTACAGATTATGTATCAGAAATGAGTGTTGATTTTATTCCAGATGTTATGTGATAGGATCTCATGCACTTTGTCCTTTTTGCATTTTTTTTTTTCAGATCAAATGAAACTCTGTCTTGTGTGATTATATTTGTCATTGTCTACTACTCCATGATGTCAGGGGTGATCTGGTTTGTCATGTTGACATATGCTTGGCATACGTCTTTCAAAGCCCTGGGTACCACTCATCAGCCCCTCTCCGGCAGGACCTCCTACTTCCATTTGATCACTTGGTCCATTCCCTTTGTGCTGACTGTGGCTATTCTAGCTGTAGCTCAGGTAAGAAGACAATCTAAATAATTAGTAATTGGTTGTTCACAACTGACCCGGTAAAAATAGCCGTCTCCCTTCTGTGCATGATGGATCCCTGCAGCCCTGTGAGGGTCGTTTGACAGCCAAGGTGACCAAGAACTCACCCACTTAGTCGAAACATTTTCATTGGCTGACTGCAGGTGTGCCGATCCTCAGGTGGATGTTCTTTTGTTGAGGTTTTTTTTAACACCGGACTGGCACTTTAAATGTAAGGCTGCTTTCACACTGCGTTCGTCTCCACATTCAGTGGTCGCATCTGGGTTTCCAGTTGAACCCTCAGCAAAACGGCATTCGGACGTATGAGCCGATGAGGCCCCTGACTATAATGGTGCAGAGGGAATCACCGTGTGCTCTGTCGTGCACCATTTTTGGGGGTATCGCTTACTGGAGGCGGACACCCAGACGTAGTAGATTGGGTCTGGGTAGCCACCTCAAGTTAGCGTACACCCCCGAAAATGGTGCACGACAGAGCACACAGTGACTCCGTCTGCACTAATATTCAGTGGCCTATTCAGGGAGCTCGGTCGGAAGCCACTGAACAGTGTGAGGAACATAGTGTGAAAGCACCCTAAGGCCCATGCTCACGTCTCATGCTCGCCCTCCAGCGTTTTCATGATTTTTTTGGTGCCATGATGGTCTCATGGTGCCATCTTTTGTCTGGAAGTCAGAAATTACATCACAAGCTCTCATGTAAGCCAGAACGAGGCTCTTATAGACTTGTATTAAGTTGTGACCTCTGTCACGCTCCAAGAAAAGGGGGCTTTACACACTACGATATCGTTAATGTTTTATCGTCGGGGGTCACGTCATTAGTGACGCACATCTGGCGTCATTAACGATATCGCAGTGTGTGACACTTATGTGCGACCTAAAACGATCGCAAAAGCGGCCTAAATCGTTTGCCGCGGAGAGTTCGTCCTAAAACAAAAAATCGTTTACCTCTCATTAGCGATGTTGTTCCTCGTTCCTGCGGCAGCACACATCGCTGTGTGTGACACCGCAGGAGCGAGGAACATCTTACTTGCCTCCACTGCCATTGCGGAAGGAAGGAGGTGGGCGGAATGTTACGTCCCGCTCATCTCCGCCCCTCCGCTTCTATTGGACGCCTGCCATGTGACGTCGCTGTGACACCGAACGACCAGCCCCCTTAGAAAGGAGGCGGATCGCCGGCCAGAGCGACGTCGCAGGGCAGGTAAGCCGTGTGACAGGGGAGCGCGATTTTGTGCGCGGCGGGCAGCGATATGCCCGTGTCGCACAAACGATGGGGGCGGGTACACGTGCTAGCGATATCGGTACCGATATCGCTACTGTGTAAAGCTGGAGCTGCCGGCAGGTCACAAATCGCTGCAGACTGACCAGAGAGGCGTCAATAGAAGATGAAGCCGTCGAAGGGTGAGTATAAGATAGGGGCCAGGGGACTTAGATTTCAAGCACCACTCTGGCAGAGCAATAAAAAGAAACACTGGAGCGGTGTTTTTTTTTTCTATTCCGCATAAACTGATCTGCGGTTCATTTTGCAAATCCGCATCAATCTCTCTTGTGGGTGCGCTGAGTTTTCTGTGCAGATTTTGCCTATAGACTTGTCTAAACACATAGGTAAAAAACACATGCGTTTTTCCGCAGCAGAAACACATAAAAAGGGCATGTAAACTGCACCTAAGTGTATCAATAAAGGCTTGTCAAAGCCAAATACCAGGAAGCATCAAAAACAAAGCAGCTTTATTTAAAGCATGACACAGCAAAAAGAGACAAAAATGGCAGCATAAAAAAAGCATGTAAAAAAAACACAAAAATGCCATGAAAGAACCCAAATAAATTCTACAACAAAAACTCATGAAAAGCTTAAGAATAACATACATAACTACATTTCCGAGCATCTCCTAGCCAGTATGCAGTAATAAACAGCGCTTACTTGGCTGACACACAGAAAGCATCTGTGTATTGGCCGTATTTTTAGTGAGTCATCGATTTGAATGGGAAAGTTTGATCAGTGACTCGGATCGAACACAGTCGTTTCTGTTTTTTAGCTGCAAAAAATAACCCGAATGTGTGAAGAGCCCCGTACAGTGCTTTTGGGTGTTGTAATTTTTGCGGACCAGTAATCTATCTATTTCACTATTCTATTTCACAACGCGTGAGACTAAAATTTTAAGGAAATGCATTCTCCATCGTATTTAACAACCAGAAAAAATGTAGTGAAAACAAATAATACAATTTATTCAGATTACAAACTCCTTCCCCGTTTGCTGCACTAGCTTTCTTAAGCCTCAATGTGTCCCCCACCATGACCACAAAGTGGCACTTTAGAGCCATAACTCCCAAACCCACACACGGTTTTAGGCCTCATCAACATGGCTGCACAAAGGATCTATATTCCATGTGTCCCACATAAGATATTATATATATTTATATATAAGCTCACAGATATTGTTTCCATCTTTACAAACTATAACACTTTATGTTTCGGTGTATGTCATATTGCTTTGCCTACTACCGTACCGTGTCGCATTTATGGAGATCTGACTTTTTAGTGCTTTTTTCTGTTTTAATGCTGTATTTATATCTTTATGTACTATAGGAACAAAATGTTCGAATTAAGTCATAAAATATCTGAAAAGGACACATGGGATATTGTGTTTGTGCCTTTAACAGGTGGACGGTGACTCTGTGAGCGGTATTTGCTTTGTGGGATACAAAAACTATAGATATAGAGCCGGCTTTGTCTTGGCTCCAATTGGGGTTGTCCTGATTGTCGGAGGTTACTTCCTTATCCGAGGTAAGAATAAATTAAATACAACACGTGAAGAAAGAAAACTAATAATGAATAAACAATAAGAACTAAACAATTGTTATTTGGCTTTAATAACTCAAGGACTTATATTTTCTGCTGATTTTTGATAGAAATGCTTTGCAGATGGACAGAGCATAAACTATAAACCTCCCAGATGACATATGATCCAGGCTGATAAGACTTATAGCTGTCTCTTAATACACTGTGTAGAGATATCCGTCTGATAATGGAGATTTTCTGTTTACTGGACATACATTCTCTTACAGGTGTGATGACACTGTTTTCCATTAAGAGTAATCACCCTGGACTACTTAGTGAGAAAGCGGCCAGTAAAATCAATGAAACCATGTTGCGGCTAGGTAATGCTTTTCCATTTAAATTCAATTAATCTAAGGTCTGTTACAGTAAACTTTCTTGTAGGGGTGTGATGTTAGCAGAGAGTATGTGTTATTATAAGCCTCTTACTGCAGACTAAAGGCCCCGTTACACGCAACGACATCGCTAACGAGATGTCATTGGGGGTCACGGAATTCGTGACGCACATCCGGCCTCGTTAGCGACGTCGTTGCGTGTGACACGTACAAGCGACCGCTAACGATCAAAAATACTCACCTAATCGTTGATCGTTGACACGTCGTTCAAATCCCAAATATCGTTGATGGTGCTGGACGCAGGTTGTTCGTCGTTCCTGAGGCAGCGCACATCACTACGTGTGACACCCTAGGAACGACGAACAACACCGTACCTGTGTCCTCCGGCAACGAGGTGGGCGTCACTTTCCTGCGGCTGCTCTCCACCCCCCCGCTTCTATTTGACGCCTGCCGTGTGACGTCACTGTGACGCCGCACAAACCGCCCCCTTAGAAAAGAGTTTGTTCGCCGGCCACAGCGACGTCGTTAGGCAGGTAAGTTCGTGTGATGGGTACTAGCGATATTGTGCGCCATGAGCAGCGATTTGTCCGTGACACACAAACGACGGGGGCAGGTGCTTTCACGAGCGACATCGCTAACGATGTCGCTGCGTGTAAAGCAGCCTTAAGGCTGACTTCACATGTCCAGTAATGATCCAGCAGCAATCCGTTTGCAAAACAGGGGTGCAAACCCAACTTTCTTGTCCATTTTGAAATAACTGATTTTTGCAGCATCCGTTTTTTTAACATTTGAATTCTATGAAAAACAGATCCATTAACGGATCGCTATTTATCTTTCATTTGAAACTGATCCACTAAGAAAAAAACGGATCCTTTACAAATGCAAGAAAAATGGATGGCTAAATAGCAATTTGTTAATGGATCCAGTTTCCTTAGACTCCCATGTTAAAAAAAAAAACAAAAAAAACAGATCCTGAAAAAAATCATTTTTTTTCCAAAACGGACAAGAAAGTTATGTTTGCACAACCTTTTTGCCAATGGATTGCTGCTGGATCCGTTCTAACAGATGATTACATTACGTTAACTAAAGCTAAGGCCTCCTTCACACATCAATGTCTCCAGTACATGGGACATCCGTTTTCACACGTACCGAAGACATAGACCCATTAAAATCAATGGGCTTGTTCACACATCAATGTTTTCACACTGACCATGTGTCCGTGTGGAGCACACGCATGTCCGTGTGCTCCACACGGCAACATATCTATTTTCTGCTTGCAGCACAGGTGTCACACAGACCGCATACTGATATGATCCGTGTGACATATACCGGAGAAAACACAGGTCACATAAAAATAAAGAATTATTATACTTACTTGTCTCCAGTGCTGCTGTCTCTGACTCTGCTGTTACGTCCGGGCCTGCTCATTATACTCATGCTGTCGCATCGGATGCCATAAGCTCGTGTGAGTTCAGTTTTAGGCCATGAGCCCATCATGAGTTTTTTGTGAGTTTTTGACACCGTATTTTCATTACTTCAAAAACGCAGCATTGTAAGCTGTGTGCTTACGCTGTGTTTTTCTTGCAGAATTTAATCAATACTGCATGGAAAAATGTATGCCAGCAAAGTCTAGGAGAATCCTGACTTGCTCTGCACATGTTGCTTCTTTTTTCCTTGCAGATTTTGGTGCAGAAAAAATCTGCAGCATGTAAATTCTTCCTGCACCTGATATTATCCAGTGCAGTGCTTGAGCTTGATCACTGCAGTGGATTAGATCTGTCAACACTGCACTCGCAGCACTGACACGTCACCTCACACACCATGCATCCAGCATGGTCTGTGAGGCGATCCGTAGCTCAGTAACCTGGGGTTGTCATAGTGACAACCCAGAGCTGCCATGGCAGCGATCGAGCCCTTGTGATTGCATTACAAGGACCCGATCACCAGGGAGAGGTAAACAATCCCTCTCCCTGACTCTTGAATGCTGTGATCACAAGTGATCGCAGCATTTAGTGGGTTAAATGACCGGGAGCGGCACAGGCACCACTCCTGGCAGTGAGAGCAGGGTCTCAGCTGGAGACCCGACCAATCGCTGGGGTACACTGCAGGAACCCCATAATCACCATGACCTAATAACTCATAAAAAATACAAGGAAAAAAATCATAAAAAATGTGATAAAAAAGGTATTTTCTGCTGTGTTTTTCCTGCCAAAACATGCAGTTTTGTGTGCAGAAAATCTGCTATATGTGCATATACCCTTACAGTTACAACAAATTGGATGGGATTTGTATAAATCTTATGTCCACTGTGCTTCTTTTTTACTCAGCGTAAACTGATCTGCAGTGCACATTTCAAATCCACATCATGTTATTTCTCTTGTGGGATTTATGTGGAGATTTTTCTCATAGACTTGCATTAGAGGTGGAAAATCCGCAGGTAAAAAAATATACATGTGTATTTCCACTGCGGACACACACTAAAAACACATGTAATACACACGACTCAATCAATAAAGTTTTGTCGAAGCCCAAATAACAGAGAGTGTCGAAAGCAAAGCAGCTTTATTTAAAACATGCTATACCAACAAGAGACTAAAAAGCGACAAAAACACATGAAAAAAACTGCACGTAACTTAGGTGCAGAAATGCTGCAGAAATTCTGAAACATCAAAAACACAGAAAAGGTCATCGTGGGGGTGAAGCCTAAAACAATGTTAATTGGGTGCCAACACCATACCCACGCCTACCTTGTCACTGTGATTTGGAGGTCCCAGAGGTGAATGATTTATGATGTCCTCAGTACAAGCGCAGGGATGGAATGAAGTTGCCCCTGTTAATTCATTGCAGAGTTTTTTTTCTGTATAGAAAATCATAAGGTTTTTAAGTCTCGCTCACACAAGAGGATAATATGGACGAAGGCTATTCGAGGTTTCTCCATCGTCTCCTCACCTGTGCTCCGAATCACTCATGCGAGAGAATCGGATCACAGCAAGTGACACTCTGCTCAAGCTCTGATCAGAGTTTGAGCCCAGTCAGTTCTGATCAAAACCTGATTAGAGTTTTATCAGAGTCTGATCAGTTTTTCTCTTCCGTAGAGAGAAAAAAACAAAAGAGGTTCTCTAACTTCTCCATTTTGTCAATCTGTGAAAATCGGGCCAATCTCGAATGTTAACTGAATGTGGTCCGATATTTTTTTTTGTTTTTTTTCACGGACCATCTATCCAACCGTCAAAGGAAAATTGTCCATACTGGCAATTATTTCACATGCAGAATCAGTCAGTGAAAAAAATCTGTCATCTGTAATTCCTCACTGAATAACATGTCATCCGTATGTTTAATGGACCAAAAATACGGTTGTCTGCATGAGCCCTTATTGTTATGGAATGAACTTCCTGACATTATCCATGCACTTCGATATCCCATCTTTTAATACAGGAATATTTGGATTTCTGGCGTTTGGCTTTGTGCTCATCACATTTACCTGTCATTTTTATGACTTCTTCAATCAAGCTGAGTGGGAACGAAGCTTCCGTGAATATGTCCTGTAAGTATCAAATTTGGCTAGTGAATTCACAATGTTTGGGAGTTTAGCACTCTACAGTTGATTTTACATGACATCCATTAAGGCCGCTTTCACATGTTTATATATGGTTTTTCAGATGTGAAGCTAATGTGACCATTGCTGCCCAGACCAACAAGCCAATTCCAGATTGTGAAATCAAGAACAGGCCCAGCCTGCTTGTAGAGAAAATTAACCTCTTTGCCATGTTTGGAACTGGCATATCTATGAGTACATGGGTGTGGACCAAAGCCACAATCATTATTTGGAAGAGAGCCTGGTGCAGGTGAGATCAGAAGTTTACTAAAACACATTCCGGTTTCAATTTCTCATATCTTCCAAAATTATAAAAATGTAAGATTGGCCATGGGCTTGATGCATCTATAAGCGATAAGCAGGTTACAATGCCAAAACTCCCCCTTTCCCCGTTCCATATTTACTTAAATAAAGACGATAACCACGACTTTATTGCACGAATGGCCTCAGCTTTATTTAACCGTATATATGTATACCAAACTCGTGGCTCAACATGCCACCCCATTGTTAAACATAACCTTATACATATATACCCTTATAACCAAACCACCGATAGATCCGTCCGAGAGGCCAACCATCATTCCTAACCCCCTGGCTGTAACCTCCAACCGGCCCAGAGGACCACCTCGGCCGTGACCAACTGGCCCAAGGTGAGGGGTAACAACGTTCCATCGTTAATTACCCCTACCCAGAACCTGCGAGACCTCCGCCCACAAGTTCCCATCCAATCCGAAGCCACTCCCCTTGAGCGACTTCGTACCAACAAACCGACTGTCGGTACTCCCAACCTCTCTGACGGACCTATCACCCCGCCACAGACCGGCCAAGTGACACCCTTACTTGGCCCGGGCCCTCCACACCCCCACCACTTGCTCCAGACCATCCTTCAAACCCAACATCCACAAAACTAAACCCACGTCCGTGAGATGGACCCCATCTCGCCTTAGATACTGTTCAGTGGACTCCTCCAGTTCTCTATGCCGCACCACCAAACCACCATTCCGCGCCACAAACTTGCCAATTGCCCGGTTTAATTTGCTCCGAGCCCTGTTAATACGGTCCACCGACCTACCAAAACGCCACTGCGTCCGAGCTATGATATCCGACCAAACAATAACAATGCCCGGGAACGCCCTCCACAAATGTAACAGGTCCAGCTTTATGTCCCTTTTTAATTCTCTCGCCGACCTCACTCCCAAATCATTCCCTCCCACATGTAAAATCAACACATCCGGGTCACGATCCATGCGGCTATAATAAGCCACCTCGGGGCGCACTCTACCCCAGGTCATGCCCCGAATTCCAAGCCACTTTATTCGGGCTTCCGTCACTGCCACTCCAAGCTGCCGACCGTCGCGACGAACATCCGCCCGCAACGCTCCCCAATACACATAGGAGTGCCCGAGGATCCACACAAGGCATGGACCTACAAAATACAAAGACCACGAATAAAAACAGCAACAGAACAAGAAAATTATCGCATACCAGAATCAAAACGCAAACAAGGAATCCCCCACCCACGAACCATCACCTGACCAAGTGAGGCCTAATGTACAAGCGAAACCTGGAAGACTCCCACCTCCCAATCCGCCAGATACAATCCTCACTCAAACCCCACCTAGCGGCTTCCGTTGCCGCCCCAATCCGGAAGGAGTGAGACCCGTACTCACTTGGCTCCTCCCCCACCCGTCCTAAAGCCGTCTTCAGCAAGGCAATGAATTGGTAACGCGATAAAGCAGATCCGTCCATATGCCTAAGGAAAACGCCGGGGTAACCACCGCGCACCCTTAAAAACTCTGCAACCTGTACCACCGGGCATAACTGGTGCCCCGGTAATGCAAACAACCCTACTAAGCGCCCCCGGCCCCTCTGATCCGTCTTTGAAAAACGAAGCCGACATTCCACCCTGTCCTCCCCCAGCATTACATCCTCCATCAGCAAACCACCCATCTCTTGCTTAGTCGGGCTGACCAATTCACCAATGCGAAAGGCCCCAAAAAACGCCAATACAAAAGCTACCGAAAACAACACCTGCTCATAAGGGGACGAACACAACTCCCTTAAACACCCCACTAAACGAACCAACAATGGCAATGACACCGGCCGCCTCATGTCACGCGACCTAGCCCTTTTACGAAAACCCTTCATTGCCTGCCGCACCAGAAAATCCTTAGTCGCATCCCGAACCCCTTGCATCTGAAACAAGAAGGCCAACGCCGCCAACTTGTAACCAATCACCGAAACGGACCAACCTGCCGAAAAATCCCCACTAATTAACGTCAGGACCCCCCAACACTCGGCCCCTGTAACCCGGCTCCATGAAGTCCCCACTTTCCAACTCTGCCCATTCCTTCCAAACCGCCTGGTATCGGCACCAAGTAGCCTCGGCCACCGATCTCCTAATTCCTTCAAATGCTATACCGATGCCAGGCCCCACAGCCATTCCGGGCAGGGTTCTCCATCCGCGTCCGCTCCCGACACCAGCCTCCTGAACCTGCAAAACTGAAACCGTGATAGCGCGTCAGCCACCTCGTTTTGAACCCCGGGCACATGCCGAGCAACCACGCAAATGTTTAACTCCAAGCAACGCAACACCAGATGCCTTAAATACCCCACAACCGGTGGAGATTTTGCCGACAGCGCATTGATGGAATGCACCACCGCCATGTTGTCACAATGCATGCAAACCCTTCTTCCGGAAAAAGCGGGGCCCCACAAGTCCACCGCCACAATAATGGGAAACCGTTCCAGCAGCGCCAAATTCTTTACCAAACCTTTTTCCACCCAAAGCCGCGGCCACTTTCCCACACACCGGTGCGTCTGAAAAATTGCTCCAAAACCTGTCGCGCCAGCCGCATCAGTAAACAATTCCAGCTGGCTATTGGACAATGCCTTGCTCATCCAAAGGGTCCGAACGTTATACCGGTCCAAAAACTCCTCCCAAACCAACAAATCCCCCTTCATCACCTTGGTCACTCTGACAAAGTGATTTGGAGCTTTCACCCCCGCGGTTGCGCTCGCCAGTCTCCTATTAAATATCCGCCCCATCGGCATAATGCGACAAGCGAAATTCAATTTCCCGAGCACTGACTGCAACTCCCGCAACCGTACCTTCTTAGCCCGAGACAAAAACCGCACCGACGCCTTCAAATCCAGAAGCTTCCCCTCCGGCAACCGGCATTCCATCGCCAGTGTATCAATTTCGATACCTAAGAAACACAGAGCCGTCACCGGCCCTTCCGTTTTTTCTTTCGCCAAGGGAATGTCTAGGCTCCCCGCGATCCGCTCTAACGTGAATAACAACAAGGAGCAAACCGAAGAGCCCGCCGGACCAACGCAAAAGAAATCATCCAAATAGTGAATCACTGAATGGACTCCTGCCACATCCTTGACTACCCATTCTACAAAAGTACTGAATGCCTCAAAATAAGCAAACGAAATGGAACAACCCATAGGCAGGCAACGATCCACATAGTAATCACCATCCCACATACACCCTAAGAGATGAAGGCTCTCTGGATGCACCGGGAGTAAACGAAAAGCTGCTTCCACATCCGCCTTTGCCATCAGGGCCCCCCGCCCTGCAACCCTTACCAACTCCAAGGCCTTATCGAACGATACATAACATACCGCCGACAACTCTGGTGATATCCCATCATTCACCGACAATCCCGCCGGATAAGATAAATGATGAATGAGCCGAAATTTGTTCGGCTCCTTCTTAGGTACCACCCCAAGGGGGAAATCCTTAAGTTGGAGAATGGCGGGTCCTGGAATGGGCCCGCCATCCTCCCCAACTCCACCTCCTTTTGCAGCTTTTCCTTCACCACCTCCGGATGTTCTTTTGCGGACCTCAAATTCCCCGGGCGAAACACCGGCGCCTCAGATTCAAACAGAATCCGAAAACCCTCCGTAAAACCACTTGCCAACAACTCTGCCGCCCGAACATCCAGGTATCTATTTAAATAGGGAAGCATCGCCTCTACCCTCACTGGCGTCCTCCCTTTTTCCAGTCCCCTCCCCCGCCTTTCCTTTACCTTTTTTGAAGCACCTGGCCAAGGAGTGGGAACCTCCACATCCGGAACACTCATGTTTGAACCGACATGAGGCCCCAAACTTACACTGTCCCTCATTATACTGCCAACAAGCCCCTTTTTTCTGCCCAGCCGGGGACCCGCCACTCGCACCCGGGCTCCCGGCACCCCCTCGAAAGGGCTGAGCCGGAGCCGTCATTAACCGCATCCACAAGGAAATATCCTTGTGATCCCACTGTACTCCAGGCCGCAGAGCCTTCCGTTGCCGGAACTGCTCGTCATACCTCAACCTCCCTAAACCTCCGTACCCTCTATACGCCTCCCCTATTGCGTCCATATAGCCAAATAGGGCGGAACAATGCTCCGGCTCCTTTTCCCCGATCATGCTGGCTAAGATCGCAAAGGCCTGTAGCCAGTTAGTAAAAGTCCTCGGGATCAACCTATACCTTCGTCCTCTTTCTCCTTTTTTGAATCACTGGGCTTCACTTTATCCAAATTAAACTTCTCCAAGGGAAGCAGGGAAAAATTTTCCACATACTCCCCTTTCCATATCTTTCCCCTCACCTCCTTTTTCAAATGGACCCCTAACGGACTTTCAAAACACACATAAATTTCACTCCGCGCCCTATCGTCCAACCGCACAACCTCATCCTCCTTTTCTTTTTCCTTTTCCGCCTCCTTACTCGCACCCACTTCAGCCGCCCCACCGACCGCCTGTTCCGCACCTACCGCCGAGGTAGGGTCCCGCACCACAACCTCGCGCACCGGCGCCCCTGTCTGCATCACCTCCGAAGGGCCCACCCACGCCCCCACCGGAGCCCCAGGCCCACTCCGACTTACCCGCTCCGCAGACAACCCCTGCAACACTCCCAAAAGCTGCCCCCAAAACTCCGGGCCCGGTAAACCTGACTGTCCGACCACACCCGCCCCCTGCGAAACACTCCCCGCGGAGGAACCCCCGCCCGCACTACCCACAGCATTAAACATTTCTGTCGTCCGCTCACCAGGCTGCCGTTGAACTGAAGTCGGAACAGCCGTACCACGATCTTCCTGCTGCCGCTCCGTCCGACCCGCCGCTGCCATCGACCCTTCTTCCTCGCCGGAGTCTGACGTGCTGCCGAAGTCCTCAGGGGGGACCAACGAGGGGACAGCCCGCACCTGGCGGCCGTCAACCCCCACAGTCACCGCACCCTGCTCCTCCGGGCGACTCCTGCTAGACCTCTTCCTTTTTGCGCGACGTGGCGCCCTGCCGCCGTCCCTCCTTGCCGTTCTCATGTCTGACTGCTGCGCCGCCGCTCCTCCCTCCGATCTCAGTGGGCTCCCTCCCTGCCGACTGCAGGAAGGCCGTCCTGAACCTGACCCTCGCTGGGAACACCCCCCAGCCCGATCCTCGTTGGGGGGGACCGTAATCATGGACCGCATCCGGGCCTGCGGGCCACCGTACCCCTCCTCCGATCTCCTCCGGTCGCCGCTCCCATCCGCACCTGCCATCCGTCCTGTAGCTCTCCCCTGCTGCCTGCAGGGAGTCTCCTCAGCTGGTCCAGGACGCTGGGCTCCACACCCGGCCGGCACTTCACCGGGGGCTGCTGCTACCGCTGCTCTGGTCCGGGGCTGAGCAGGCCGCGGACCGGAAGTATGCCTCGCCGAAGCTCCGCCCATCTCCGACCCGTGGGATCTCCGACGAGGATTCCTCCCGGCGGCCGGCAGCTCCACATGGCAAGTTGCAGGACTCCGCTGCCCCGGAGGGTCCCCGCAGGGGCTCCTGGATCGCAATCTTCCCCTCCCGCTGGGGGAGTAGCGCTCCGGCGGTCGCGCCCGCCGAGCACGTAGCAGAGGCCCGGGTGCAGGAGCAGCAGGCAGAACCGCTCCAGCACCACAGACCGCCGCCAGCTGCTGCCGCAGCGCGTCCACACCTAGGACCTCGGAGGCCCCACACACCATCTCCAGCAGCGCATTCAGGTCGGCCATAGCAGCAAGGCAGCACGCACGTCCTGGGGCCACAAAATCTCCGGCGACAAAAGGGAGGTAACCTGGTCACCACCTCTCTTATACCTCCTACAACACCCCCACCCCTTTCCTGCTCTCCTCCAATCCCCCCTGCAGCTCTTTTCTACCAATCCTATGAGCCCATATATCACCCTGTCCCAACTAACCCACTTAACCCCTTACTACCCTGCACCCTCCCGATCGTCATGGGGTCCGTTCACCCCTATGGGGCTCACTGCCCGTCTTAAACCAGAAAGTGATTGTTTTTTTTCACCAGTATGCACACTGAACTTTGCCATTGATGCCTGTTAACAAAGCAAAAGAGGGATCCTGTTTGTTGCAATATTACATGGTGTGATTCCTTTCAGTTTCTGTTCAGTCTCTATATTTAGGTCATATGGCAACCATAAAATAGGTAGAAATCATTCATCTTTTGTTATTGCACATTTTGGAGGTCACGTTGATTTTTATGCCACGGTTATGTACTCAGTTCTGGGATGGCATCATGGAGGAGTGGAATCCTCCAGTTGCTCCTGTGAATTCCATGCCAAAGAGCGTTAAAGGGGATGTCCACTACTTGGACAACCCTTAAGGCCGCTTTACACGAAACAACATCGCTAACGAGATGTCGTTGGGGGTCACGGAATTCGTGACGCACATCCGGCCTTGTTAGCGACGTCATTGCGTGTGACACATACGAGCGACCGCTAACGATGCAAAATACTCACCAAATTGTTGATTGTTGACACGTCGTCCATTTCCCAAGTATCGTTGCTGATTTGGGACGCAGGTTGTTCGTCGTTCCTGAGGCAGCACACATCGCTACGTGTGACACCACAGGAACGACGAACAACACCATCCCTGCGTCCTCCGGCAACGAGGTGGGCGTGACTTTCATGTGGCTGCTCTCCGCCCCTCCGCTTCTATTGGACGCCTGCCGTGTGATGTCGCTGTCACGCCGCACGAACCGCCCCCTTAGAAAAGAGGTTGTTCACCGGCCACAGCAACGTCGGTAGGAAGGTAAGTATGTGTGACAGGTACTATTGATTTTGGCCGCCACAGGCAGCAATTCGCACAAATGACAGGTGCGAATGCTAGGGACATCGCTAGCGATTTTGCAGCGTGTAAAGCCCCCTTTACTCATTCCCCTTGTTCACCCCAGTAAAAAGAAATAAGCCTAGACTCTGAAGTCACGTTGCCTGGGCCCCACATGTTATTGTTATCATACGCGAGCCCCGTGACCAATTAGCGCCAGCTTCCTTTCTTTATCGTTCCTTTGGGAGACCCAGACCATGGGTGTTTAGCTTCTGCCTCCGGAGGACACACAAAGTACTACACTTAAAAGTGTAGCTCCTCCCTCTGAGCTTATACACCCCCTGGTGAGCAGACCCAGCCAGTTTATCGCTTTGTGTTCAGGAGGCATACATCCACACATGCATTCTCATATGATTTTTTTCCTTTTTGGAATGAGATTGAAGAAGTGCGGGTCCACGTCTGGACCCCCGGCATGTCCCTTCTCACCCCACTGTGTCGGCGGTGTTGTAAGGTTGATTTCCGAGGCTGGAGCCTTACATGCCGTGCTCCTTCACCATCCCTCCTGGGCTCTGGCTTGAAGTGGGAGCCAGCACGGTCTCCATGCCTGGCAGGAGACCGGTCTCCATCCGCAGCCCTTCAGGACCCTGCTGGACCGGAGCACTCATCCCCAGGGACCTGGCCCTGCGTCTCAGCAGCTAAGTACCTGAGACGTTTATATATTGGGGGTCCCTGTGCTTTATTGTTTGGGGAGAGTGTGCTTACTGTATTTATTGGCATTTCCGGCGGGTTCTCTAGCTGTCGCCCGAGAACCGTGCCGATGGTGCCTGCGTGTCGGCCTCGCCGCTTAAATTTAGGCCCCGGCTTTGCCGGAGGCCTAGTTTCTGTTCACTGCCCTCGCATTTCACTCATGCAGAGGGACAGGCTCGGCTCCTCCCGGCGGCCATTCTGCACAGGGGAGGGACACTCCCCACTGCTGTGCGTGTCTCCTCCCCTGTAGGTCTCTATGGCCCTCCAGATCCCGCTCTCCAAGCAAGTCCCGCCCCCTCTCTTCGCTCCAGCGGCCATTTTCTCAGACAGAGTTCACTTGGCGCTGGTCTGCACTCTGCATCCCTGCTGAGGTGCTGTGCTTGGGGGTCCGGGCTTCGGGATCTGGAGGGCACACAACACCGCTCCAGCGGTCTGGTAAGCCACAACCGGTCTCTGGTTGTGGACCTCTGTATATACTCTCTGGGGTTCATTCTCTTGCAGAGCCCCCACTCCAGCAGTATGTCTCACACGAGGAGCAAGGCTCCAAAGCTTTATACTATATGCGCTGCATGTAAGCTCCTGCTGCCTGAACCGAGCACCTATCCACATTGTGATGTCTGCTCTAACTTGGCGGTGCCACAGCCTGGAGTCTCACCCCCAGTGGTCTCTCAGGCTGCTCCTGCACCTGTGGCTGAACCCCCGGCTTGGTTGGAATCCTTTTCTAGGTCTATCTCCCAGTCTTTTGCTGAGTCCATGGGACTTCTGTCCAGGACTTTGATGAATATGCATCAGCCCCCTTCACAGGGTGCCTCTACTGCTAAGGGTCCCTTAGGACCGGAGCTCACAGAGAGGATTCATCATCAGGGCCCAGACCCCGTCCTCCTAAGAGGAGACGCAGGGTTTCCTCTCCCTCCTCCTCCCGCGGCTCTGATTCAAGAGCTGACTCGCAGGATGAGGAGGATGCCTTTACAGGGGGCTCGGAGGCTAACTCCATGTACCCCATTGATCTGTCCGAGGGTGACTCAGATCTTAGTGACTTGATTGCTTCCATTAATTCTGTACTGGATCTCAATCCGCCAGTATCCGAGGAGCAACCCTCTCTGGCAGAAAAGCACCAGTTTACCTCGCCTAAGAGAGCAAAGAGTGTGTTCTTTAACCACTCCAGTTTTCAGGCCACTGTGACCAAGCCCAGGGCCTGTCGTGACAAACGCTTCCCAAAGCGTGGTTCTGATGACCATTTTCCCTTTCCACCTGAGGTGGTCAATGAGTGGGCTCACTCCCCGAAGGTAGACCCCCCGGTGTCTAGGCTCTCAGCCCGGACCGTTGTGTCGGTGGCTGATGGCACCTCCCTTAAGGATTCCACTGACCGTCAGATTGACCTTCTGGCCAAATCTGTGTATGAAGCGGCGGGGGCCGCGTTTTCCCCGACTTTTGCAGCAGTGTGGGCTCTCAAAGCCATCTCTGCTTCTCTGGAGGAGATGCATTCCCTCACCAGGGAATCTATGCCCGAAATGGTTGCCTTAACTTCTCAAGCTTCAGCTTTTTCATCTTATGCCATGTCTGCCATGCTGGAGGCTTCTCACCGCACTGCGGTGGCTTCGGCTAATTCCCTCGTTATCCGCAGGATCTTGTGGCTTCGAGAGTGGAAGGCAGATGCTTCTTCTAAGAAGTACATTGCTGGGCTCCCTTTTGCTGGGTCCCGGCTGTTCGGAGAACAGCTGGATGAAATTATTAAGGAAGCTACTGGCGGGAAGAGTACTTCCATGCCACAAACCAAAACCAGGAAACCTTCCCAGGGTAGGAATCAGTCGAGGTTTCGCTCCTTTCGTTCCTCCAACTGGTCGTCCTCTAAGCCCTCGGCCTCGTCCGCTAACTCAGCCAAGGACCAGAAATCCAGCTGGCGCCCAAAAGCGCGTCCACAGAAGACCGCAGGAGGTGCTGCCAATAAGGCAGCCTCCTCGTGACTCTCTGCCCGCTCCGGCGACGTCCTTAGTCGGTGGCAGGCTCTCCCAC
Organism: Anomaloglossus baeobatrachus; assembly: GCF_048569485.1. Classification (NCBI taxonomy): domain Eukaryota; kingdom Metazoa; phylum Chordata; class Amphibia; order Anura; family Aromobatidae; genus Anomaloglossus; species Anomaloglossus baeobatrachus. The sequence goes on along the minus strand of NC_134356.1, from coordinate 417,655,150 downwards.
TTTGGCGACGCTTGGTTTCAACACGTCTCCGATCAGTGGGTGAGAGATGTCATCTCCCACGGCTACAGGATAGAATTCTCTTCCAGCCAGCCAAACAGATTTTTTCTCTCAACTCCCCCTTGCTCCAAGGCCGCCGCCTTCTCACAGGCCATGGCAGACTTGCAGGCCAACGGAGTTATTGTACCAGTTCCCGCCCGGGAACGGTTCAGAGGTTTCTACTCAAATCTCTTCCTAGTTCCCAAAAAGGACGGTACCTTCCGGCCCATCCTGGATCTCAAGCTTCTCAACAAGCATGTTCAGGTGTGGCATTTTCGCATGGAGTCTCTGCGATCAGTCATTGCCTCAATGACCCAAGGGGATTTCCTGGCATCCATCGACATCAGAGATGCCTATCTGCATGTGCCAATTGCAGTTTCACACCAGCGTTGGCTACGTTTTGCAATAGGAGAAGATCATTTCCAATTCGTGGCTCTCCCCTTCGGGCTAGCCACGGCCCCTCGGGTATTCACCAAGGTCATGGCAGCAGTGATTGCGGTTCTGCACCTCCAGGGGTTGGCAGTGATTCTTTACCTGGACGACCTTCTAGTCAAGGCTTCATCCAGCGCAGACTGTCAGCGGAGTGTCTCGCTCACTCTCCCCACTCTAGCCCAATTCGGGTGGCTTGTCAATCTTCCCAAATCCACTCTGACTCCGACCCAGAGTCTCACGTACCTAGGGATGCAGTTAGAGACTTTGCCGGCACTTGTGAAGTTGCCCTTAGTCAAACAGCAGTCACTCCAGCTAGCGGTGCGCTCTTTGCTGAGGCCCCGCCGTTATACCCTCAGGCGTCTGATGCAGGTGCTGGGTCAAATGGTGGCGTCCATGGAGGCTGTTCCCTTTGCCCAGTTCCATCTGCGCCCCCTGCAGCTGGACATTCTCCGCTGTTGGGACAAGCGGCCTTCCTCCTTATACAGGTTAGCGGCTCTGTCGCCATGGACCAGGAGCTCTCTTCAGTGGTGGCTTCGGCCCCTCTCTCTGTCCCAAGGGCGCTCCTTCCTGGCCCCGTCCTGGGTGATTCTCACCACGGATGCCAGTCTATCTGGCTGGGGAGCGGTATGTCTCCACCACAGAGCGCAGGGCACTTGGACTCCGTCCGAGTCAGCCCTTTCAATCAATGTGCTGGTAACCAGAGCCGTGCTTCTAGCTCTCCTAGCATTTCACCACCTGTTGGCGGGCAGGCACATTCGAGTCCAGTCAGACAACGCGACAGCGGTTGCCTACATCAATCACCAAGGCGGGACACGCAGCCGTCTGGCAATGATGGAGGTACAACGCATCCTTCAATGGGCGGAGGACTCCAAGTCCACCATATCCGCAGTCCACATCCCAGGTGTGGAAAACTGGGAGGCAGATTGTCTCAGCCGTCAAACCGTGGACGGTGGCGAGTGGTCCCTGCACCTGGCAGTGTTTCATTCAATCTGCCGCAAATGGGGCACTCCGGACGTGGACCTAATGGCATCTCGTCACAACAACAAAGTTCCTGTTTACGTGGCTCGCTCCCACGATCCTCAGGCCTTCGCCGTGGACGCTCTGGTTCAAGACTGGTCCCAGTTTCGTCTGTCCTACGTGTTTCCCCCTCTAGCTCTCTTGCCCAGAGTCCTGCGCAAGATCAGAATGGAGGGCCGTCGAGTCATCCTCATTGCACCGGACTGGCCCAGGCGAGCTTGGTATCCAGACCTGCTCCATCTGTCCGTAGAGATGCCGTGGCATCTCCCGGACCGTCCAGACCTACTCTCGCAAGGTCCGTTTTTCCGCCCGAATTCTGCGGCTCTCAAATTGACGGCGTGGCTCTTGAGTCCTGGATTTTGATGGCTTCTGGTATCCCTCCTGAAGTCATCTCCACTATGACTCGGGCCCGTAAGTCTTCCTCCGCTAAGATCTATCTATCTAAAATTTTCCTGTCCTGGTGTCGCTCTACCGACCATCCTCCTTGGCCATTCTCCTTGCCGACCCTTCTGTCTTTTCTACAGTCCGGTCTGCAGCTAGGACTGTCCCTCAACTCTCTCAAGGGACAAGTCTCATCTCTGTCAGTTCTGTTCCAGCGGCGTCTCGCTCGGCTGGCTCAGGTCCGCACCTTCATGCAAGGCGCGTCTCACATCATTCCGCCTTACAGGCGACCCTTGGATCCCTGGGACCTTAACTTGGTTCTCAAGGTTTTGCAGAAACCCCCTTTTGAGCCTCTTAGGGAGGTTTCTTTCTATCGTCTTTCTCAGAAGGTGGCCTTTCTGGTGGCCATAACTTCTCTCAGGAGAGTCTCTGATTTGGCTGCGCTCTCCTCAGAGTCACCTTTTTTAGTCTTTCATCAAGACAAGGTGGTTCTCCGTCCGACTCCGGACTTTCTTCCTAAGGTGGTCTCTCCCTTCCACCTTAACCAGGACATTACCCTACCTTCCTTTTGTCCGGCTCCTGTTCATCGCTTTGAAAAAGCGCTGCATACTCTGGATCTGGTGCGTGCTCTCCGGATCTATGTGTCTCGCACCGCTGCGCTTAGGCGGTGCACCTCTCTTTTTGTGCTAACCACAGGTCGGCGCAAGGGCCTCCCTGCTTCTAAGCCGACCTTAGCCTGTTGGATTAGATTGACAATTTCGGACGCCTACCAGAGTACTCAGGTGCCTCCCCCGCCGGGGATCAAGGCACATTCGACCAGAGCTGTCGGTGCCTCTTGGGCTTTCAGGCACCAGGCTACGGCTCAACAAGTCTGTCAGGCTGCCACTTGGACTAGCCTGCATACCTTCTCGAAGCACTACCAAGTGCATGCTCATGCTTCGGCAGATGCGAGCTTGGGCAGACGCATCCTTCAGGCGGCTGTCGCCCATTTGTGAAGTTAGGTTCTGCCTACTTCTTAGTTTTTCTGTTTATTCCCACCCAGGGACTGCTTTGGAACGTCCCATGGTCTGGGTCTCCCAAAGGAACGATAAAGAAAAAGAGAATTTTGTTTACATACCGTAAATTCTTTTTCTTATAGTTCCGTATTGGGAGACCCAGCTCCCTCCCTGTTGCCTGTTGGCAATTTCTTGTTCCGCGTGTTATCACCGGCTGTTGTCATGGACAGAGTCTCCGGTTGTTCCGGCTCTTGCTCTGTTATACTTGTGGGTGGCTATTCTCCTTCAGCTTTTGCACTAAACTGGCTGGGTCTGCTCACCAGGGGGTGTATAAGCTCAGAGGGAGGAGCTACACTTTTAAGTGTAGTACTTTGTGTCTCCTCCGGAGGCAGAAGCTAAACACCCATGGTCTGGGTCTCCCAATACGGAACTATAAGAAAAAGAATTTACGGTAAGTAAACAAAATTCTCTTTTTTCCTTGCTTTCAGATATTTGAGCAGGTTGTAAGCGATTCGCTGACTTTCTGCTCAATGTCCAAAGGTGCATACACATGACACTCATCCCACTTTTCAGGATGACTATCGGTATTATACTAGTGGGAGCAAAGCCTTCTATTTATAATCAAACAACCTGAATATACATTACACAGATAGACCTTTTTTTTTTTTTTTTTTTTTTTTTTTGGGCGTTATTTAGTCCTTTATTTCACCTGTGGTGCTGCTAAACATTTGCTACAATATTCCTTTACAGATTACATCTGAATGCTGGGGATTCTTATGATTGGCTTATGGTTTAGGGGTCTTATCTAATAAACGGTATTGTCCAAAGGATCTAAACAAGCAATAATATATGTCAGTATATTTGCATTTGGGATTATTGTCTTGCTGAAATGCCCACCCATGTTTCATATTCATCATCCTGGTAGATGGCAGTAGACATACAGTTTGCTAATGCCATTTGCTGAAAAACAGATCAACACCATGATGTTCACACCTCCAAACTTCAGTGTTGGTATCATGTTTTGGGGGTGAACTCTTTGGTATCCTAAGGCCCTGTGCCCACGCTGTGAATTTTGAGTCGGATTTTGACGCAGATTTTCAGAAATCTGCAGCAAAATCTGCATGTCCATTGTGAAGCCAGCAAAGTCTATGAGAATTCAGAAGTGCTGTGGCCACATTGCGTATTTGGTGCAGATTTATTTTTTTTCTGCACCAAGTACGCAAGGGGAAAATATTTAACGTGGGCACAGCACTACTACATTCTCATAGACTTTGCTGGCTTCACAATGGACATGCAGATTTTGCTGCAGATTTCTGAAAATACGCGTCAAAACTACACAGCGTGGGCACTGGGCCTAAGGCTATGTGCCCACGGGGACAGTGTCCTGCGGTTATATCCGCAGGAGCTCCCAGAAATCCGCAGCACAACTTTTGTCTGTTTACATGCTGCGGATGCACAGTGGAATGTCCTGCGGATATGCTGCGGTCATTCTGCATTGAGGATACAGTACCATGGCTTCGGCACTGCATCGTCAATGCAGAACAAGTGCTGAGTGATCGGGGCGTTCATACTTACCTCCATCACGTAGCACTTCTCTCCGGCCGTTTCTGCACTGTGCACAGGAGAAGGTGGGTGGGCCTGATCTAGCTCCGGCTGTCACATGACTGGAGCTCGTGCAGGCCCCGCCCACCTCTTCCTTCCTGTACCTGGGTCCACCGCGCTCCTGTGCACCGGACGGAGAAAGTGACTCCGTTGTCTTCTATCAAGGCAGGTAAGTATGGGACCCTGCGGAGAAATCCGCAGGAATAATTGACATGCTACAGATTTTTCCGCAGGGAAATACCGCATTATTTCCGCTGCGGAAAAAAACACATCATGGGCACAGCAGTCCCCAAATGCCATAGAAATGGCTGGGGACTCGCTGTACTGCGGATTTTAGAAACATCCGCGGAATTTCCGCAAAAAAATCACGGCAAATTCCGCTTTGAGCTGCAGTGTTTTAATGTAAAATTGCATGCATTTTGATTTCCAGGCAAAGTCTATGGAAAATAGGGCTTTCTTGTGCGCACGATGCTTTTAAAAACGCACCGTTTTTGGTGTAAAAAATTTGTCAAAATCTCTGCGTTTGAAGAAGCAACATGTCAATTGTTTTTGCCATTTTGGCAGTGTGAAGTCAATGAGAATTATCAAAACGCATCTTAAAAGAAATTTCCAGCGTTTTACATGGTTTTTTTTATGCTAAACGCATGCTTTTTTGTCAAAATCAAAGCATGCGTTTTTTGCATTATAGTGAGGTCAAGAGGTTTCCATTTGCCCTCACATCCATTCCGACTATAAAAAATGAGTCAAACAATACTTTTACTTTATTTTGAACATATTTATTATATCTCCTTAATCATTATCGAAAAATTATCATTATAGTGGTTGTTTTATAGGTTATTATTTTTTTCCTACTGTTTGAATGTTCAAACTTTATTTAGTTGTGTATTTGTATTGAAAACGCATCTCAATTTAAGCACTGAAAAGGCATGTAACACGCGACAAAAACGCTATAAAACGCTTGTGTATTTCCTGCGTTTATGTGGTCAAAACCAAATTTGACAATGACAAATTCTGCCACAGGATGCGTTCATTTCTGCAAGGTACTGAACGCAACGTGCGCACATGGCCTAAATATGCTTGAACATGCTATTTGTTGCGCAATGGAGTCTTGCGTGGTGAAGGTGCATACAGGCCATGGAAATTGAGTGCATTACTTATTGTTTTCTTTGAAACAATTGTACCTTCTGATTCCAGGTCTTTCTGTAGCTCTCCACAGGTGGTTCTTGGGTCTTGGACAACTCTTCTGATAACTCTTTTCACTTCTCTGTCTAAAATCTTATGGGGACACCTGGTTGTGGCCAGTTTATGGTGAAATTATGTTCTTTTCACTTCCGGATTATGGCCCCAATTGTGCTCACTGGAGCTTTCAGTAGTTTAGAAATTCTTCTGTAACCAATGCCATCAGTATGTTTTGCAACAATAATGTTGCAAAGATATTGAAACAGCTCCCTGTTTTTACCCATCATGAGATGTTTTTTGTGTGGCACCTTGGTAATAAGACACCTTTTTATAAGCCATCAGTTGAACCAGCTGATATTATTTTTCACTAAGTGCCAGGATTGCTTTCTACTTGCTGATAGATTTCAGCTGGTGTCATAACTACTATGGCTTTTTGCACCTCTTACTGCATGTGTTCAATAGTTTTTCCCTGTGTCATTTTTCATTATTACACATACTGTAACTTGATTTATGGACATGTGGCTTTATTTCCTAGCCTTTGTGGATTTGGTTTGTTTTTACTGACATCTGGTGAGAATTTCATGTCAATGGCACCTTTAGGCCGGAGTCATATTAGCGTATGAATCAATGAAGAGCAGTGCGAGAAAATCTCCATCAAATTGTCTTCTACAACAATTTTTGGATGAGTCCCACAAATACTCTTTTTCTATATGAATAATAGACCTATATAAAATTTGTATTTGTGTTTGGTTAGAACAATTTTGATTTATTTATCATTGCTTACCAGGATTTTGGGACGCAGTGATGATGAACCCAAGCGTATCAAAAAAAGTAAGATGATTGCAAAGGCCTTTTCCAAACGGAAGGAGTTAATTAACAACCCTGAGAAGGAGCTCTCCTTCAGTCTGCACACAGTATCCCATGAAGGACCAGTTGGTAAGTACACCATTTTTAGGCCCTGTGTGCACACTGCGTTTTTTACCGCGGTTTTTCTGCATGTTTTGCTCCAGAAAATGTTCATAACCTTTCTGCAGTCCTTCCCCAACAAAACCTATGGTAAAAAAAAAATGCTGTGTGCACACTGCGTTTTTTTTTTCTCCTACAGGTTTTGCTGCATGTTTTCTGCAGCAAAAATAATGTGCATGTCACTTTTTACCGCAGGTACGTGTGTTTTTTGCCATAGATAATGGTAAAAAAACGCAGGGAATAACCTGTGGAAAATTAGCGGTAAAACCGCGGCAAACCGCATGCAGTTTTCTGCGACTTTTTTTTTTTTTTACCGCAGCTGCGGTTATATTTCAGAAGGTGCAGAATTTTCTTAAAATTCCATTTTCTAGTGCGTACAGGACCATAAGGAGTTATGTGAAAGCAAATGGATTTTATTCAAAGACTTGACCATTACCCTTTGATTAAATATTACAAGGAGAGACAGAAAGTTATGTGATGTTATCGTTATGTTATGAATTTATTTAAAGAAAAAAAGCATGTGCCCCAAAAAATGTTCAGCCACTGCCAAAAAAATATTTGCCTGGTTCTAAAGGGAAGCTATCATCAAAAAATGACCTACGGTATTTTGTAAATCAGGCACTTGATTTGCATGGAAAAAAACAAATTAAAAAAAATATATAAAATATATATATATATATATATATATATATATATATGTCATTAGTTTCCCACCCTTATCATAATCTGTATTAAAAAAAATTGAGATCTGGTAATATTGCCAATGGGGCTTTTTTAGCCTGACTTCCTAATGTTTCAGGGAACAACACATGTACATTAGCCACAAGACCCTATCTTTAGTATTGGATCACCTAATAAGCCAATGCAATGCATTGTGGAGGGAGGAGGGTCAGCTGTGCCATTACCCATTGTGATTTGTGGATCCTGTGATATCAGCTGTGTATAGAGGTGTTACCTGTCATTTTACTCCTGCCTCTGATCATATGGTTCCTTGCTAAAAACACTTTTTGAAAGGATATTAAACAGATATCTAAAAAAACAAAAACAAAAAAAAACCAGTGGAGAATGTAAAATTTGCAAAATCATTAATTTTGTTTTTATTAAGGCTTGCAATATGGAAAAAAACCTGCTAAAAAAATTGCCATCATTATTTTTGAAAATACACATGACCCCAAAAACCTGATTTAAATAGGTAATTTTCTGAAGATATATTTACTTTAAGATGGTAAAATGCCTGAATATCACAGCTGTTTAACAAAAAAGCCATACATACATTGAGAAAGGGCCCCAGTAGCATGACCCCCGTCCCATTTCTTTACTGTGTGTTGGGATTATTCTGTATAGTTGGAATAATTACTGCTTGATCATTTTATTCCTCAGCTGGTTTGAACTTTGACATCAATGAGCCGTCAGCTGACATGTCTTCTGCATGGGCACAGCATGTCACAAAGATGGTGGCTAGAAGAGGAGCCATTTTACCACAGGATGTGTCTGTAACTCCAGTGGCAACGCCAGGTAATAAACAACTCTCACTTGTGCAACTTTTTTTCATTACCGCGATTATCTTAAAACTTCTGCATGCAAACATTAATGTGCCAAAAGATGGATATCTTTCCAGAACTATTATTTTATTATTATCAAAATTGGGAGCAACTACACAGCATTTTTTTTTATTTATTTGAATAATTAAAAAATGCTGAATGTAGTCCCTCATATTTGGATGCACAGCCAAGATAAGCGCACAGATGGGGGCTGCAGCCTCCAGCTGATTGCTTTATCTGATCTGAGTATCAAACCACGGATGACCCGACGCCAATTTTTCCAATTATTTATTTATTTTTACACTCTACTCTGGGGACCCAGACAGGTAGGGTGAGGGCAAACAATTACTGACGCTGTCAGAGAGGGTGGGTGGGGGAAGCAGTGCAAATTCATACTTGTTAAGTATAACTGTCCTGCTCTAATCACCATTTTGCTTCCTTTATTTCATTTTTTTTTTTATCTGGCCAGCTGAACCCAAACAGTAACTTTCCTGAGAAGTCAGTGTTTGGGATCCGTACACGGACAATGTAAAGTTCAGGTTCACTCATCACTACTCATGACTAAAGCTGGTCATACACATTAAATGGCTGCCAGCCGAATGACACTTAAGCAGACATGAATTTTGTCCCTCTCTCCCATACAAAGGAGCGCTTCCTTGACAGACCTCCCTTGACAGTTCGAGATTAGACTTGCCCAATTGATAGCTCCACCCAACAATCAGTTGGCCAGCGCCCCCATACAGAATAAGAGTGTCAGACGAACACATCGATAGTGTGTTCGGATGACATTAGTTTAATCTGTATGGGGGCCTATAGGATAAGCCAAACTGATAACTCAATTTGCAGACGTGTTTCAGGGTTTTTACCTTTCATCAGTTCAAAGCAGGAGAACTTATTGGCTGGGTGAGAGCACTCTGATAGAGCCAGCAGCTTATCCTTTGGGAAGATAAAGGATTGTCAATGTTGTACTGTTCTGTTCTTTTGGAGGGCATTCATTAAAAAAAGCATTATTTTGTGTACTTTTCTCAAAGTGGTTTCTCTGTTTTCTAAACACTTAGGGGTACTTTGCACACTACGACATCGCAAGCCGATGCTTGCGATGCCGAGCGCGATATTCCCCGCCCCCGTCGCACTTATGATATTGTGTTATAGCTGCCGTAGCGAACATTATCGCTATGGCAGCTTCACACGGACTTACCTGCCCTGCGACGTCGCTCTGGCTGGCGAACCGCCTTCTTACTAAGGGGGCGGGTCGTGCGGCATCACAGAGACGTCACACGGCAGGCGGCCAATAGAAGCGGAGGGGCGGAGATGAGCGGGACGTAAACATCCCGCCCACCACCTTCCTTCCGCATAGCCGGCGTGAGCCGCAGGACGCAGGTAGGAGATGTTCCTTGCTCCTGCGGCTTCACACACAGCGATGTGTGCTGCCACAGGAACGAGGAACAACATCGTAACATTGGTCCTTTCGAAATAATGGAAATGACCGACGCTACACCGATGATATGATTTCGACACTTTTGCGCTCGTTAATCGTATCAAAATCGATTTACACACTCCGATATCGACAGCGACGCCGGATGTGCGTCACTTTTGATTTGACCCCACCGACATCGCAGCTGCGATGTCGTAGTGTGCAAAGTACCCCTTATATTCTGACATAAAATATAATATACTGTATTCCATAAGAATGTTATTAATGCTGTTTTATTTGATTGCAACGTTTTTCTTTTATAGCTTGTTTTTTACACTTACACTTTTTAAGTTATAAGATTTTATTTTCTTTATGTAAATCTTACTTTGTAGTAATTCCAACTATAAAAGATGTTTCCATCCTTTTTAAGGTAACTTAAAATTGTGTCTCTTTCTAGTACCTCCTGAAGAGAGAGAGAACATGTGGCTAGTGGAGGCAGATAATCCTTATGGCCTAGAAAAGAAGATTAAGAAGAAGAAAAGGAGAAGGAAGAAGGAGATCAGACCAGTTGCGGAAGCAAGGGGCATAGACAGCTATCAACCTCAGATATCCACTGCTGTGCCACGTCTTCCAAAGCTTCCTGTTAAACCTGGCCTAGTGACTAGGCCTAGAGAACCTCAAGAAATTGAACAGGTTCTTCCAGGATCATACAGAGAGTTCAGGAGATGGCCTCCTCTACAGGGTAGTCTATACCATGCTGAGAACATGGATGACCGCCATGGATACAGAAGATATGCTCACACTAATTTAATGTCTCATCCCTTTTCTGCTGATGAGTTTCCCATTCCTGAACAGAGTAATGTTCACTTCTTCCCTCAACCAAAGCGTGATGGAACATTTCAGTATTCAAATGGGAATCCCCACCCTTATATTATGGGGAATGGGCACCATACTGACAGAACTCAAACTAGAAGAACAGGGATGCCCCCAATGCACTCCAGGGCAAACCTGATGGATGCGGAGCTAATGGATACAGACTCTGATTTCTAGGCCCTAGTAGACATGGTACAAAAACTTTAGTATGGACAATAGATGCAGGCTGGGCCCATTATATCCTTTTGTGCTAATTGACAATTGATAGAGATGGAAACGTGCAGCTCTCACATGAGGTTAATCATGAATATATTTTAAATGCTTTTCATCTAAGGCTATGAACATGAGACTGTTGGGATGATGGGGATTAGACATCAGGACAATGTGGACAAAATCCTTTTTACTGTTCATTCACAAAGCAGCTATGCAGTGCAATCTTCTACTTACTTTTATGGTTTATCTGATAGAAGATGTTCTGCAGGATTATTATTTATTATGTACAGTGCAAGTATATTGCCCTAAGTATACACATAGGACAAGCTGAGATCTGGTACTAGTGTCTGACTAAAGGTTCGCTCACACAAGCGTGTAAAAAGTCAGGACAATGTTCATCCAGAAAAGCGGGATGACTGAAATCTGTTTGGTATTCCATATAAAATGGGAGTGCTAGGCGAGTTTGAAAATTTTTTTTTGTTTTTCTCGCCTAGCATCCGTATGCCAGCCATATATAATGTTTTGGGGGTTTTTTCAGCAGCTATTATTTTACTATCATTTACAGGACCATTTACATTGTTGTATGCAACAGAATGGTAATGTATCCATAAAAAATCTGGATGCCACTTGGATGGTCCGTGTGGCATCCATTGTTTTTCTCGCACCCATAGACTTGAATAGTTGAGTCTCGTCCACTCGCAGTATGCTGATATTTTTTCTTCTGGACGAATACAGTTGAGAAAAAAAAATCACCAACTCATTGAATAACATTAGTCCGAGTGCAATCTGTTTTCTTTTTTATCTGATTGTACTTGTCCAATTTATACGCCAGTGTGAGCGAAACCTAAAAATGGTACCTACTAACCTGAGGGACGTAGCCCCTGGAACAAAGAAGATGGCTCAAAATGAGGGGCATAGCTATAAGGGGTCCAAGGAAAACAGTCATACCCATACCATAGTGCCTGCGTTGGGTTGAAAACTCCTCTGTTACATTGGAAAATGCCAGTCTTATAAATGGCATGTGATTGGTGAGCGTCTAATTAAAGATTTCTTTTTCGCTCCTAATTGGGAGACCCAGACAGTGGGTGTATAGCTACTGCCTCTGGAGGCCGCACAAAGAACTACACTTAAAAGTGTAAGGCCCCTCCCCTTCTGGCTATACACCCTCCCGTAGGAGTACGGATTCCTCAGTTTTAGCTTTGTGCGCAGGAGGTCAGACACGCACGCATAGCTCCATTGTTTTTAGTCAGCAGCAGCTGCTGACTATGTCGGATGGAAGAAAAGAGGGCCCATACAGGGCTCCCAGCATGCTCCCTTCTCACCCCACTGTATGTCGGAGGTGTTTGTAAGGTTGAGGTACCCATTGCGGGTACGGCGGCAGGAGCCCACATGCTGATTCCTTCCCCATCCCTTTTTACAGGGCTCTGGGTGAAGTGGGATTTACTGGTCTCCAGGCACTGAGACCGTGCTCCATCTACAGCCCCTGGAGAAGATGCTGGATGGAGCGGAGTACATCAGGGACATGGCCCTGCTTCCTCAAGGTACTCTGTGTCCCCGTGCATTTGGCGCTCACACCGCAGCATGCTGGGTGTTGTAGTGCGCCGGGGGACATCAGCGCTACGGCGCTTGTGCCATGGCCTCATTCAGCTTCGCTGAAGCAGGCACACCTCTGGGAATCGGTCGCGCCGGCCGCTGGGACTGCGGCGCGGCTGGCACTTGTGGTGCGCCGGGGACTTCAGCGCGGCCCGCGCTTTTACGGCGGCCGCGCTGATAACTCGAGTCCCCGGCTTTTGCGGCCTGCTCCCGTTCGTTCCCGCCCCCAGACCTGCCAGTCAGGAGAGGGGCGGGACGCTGGCCACTTCTGGGAATCGGTCGCGCCGGCCGCTGGGACAGCGGCGCGGCTGGCACTTGTGGTGCGCCGGGGACTTCAGCGCGGCCCGCGCTTTTACGGCGGCCGCGCTGATAACTCGAGTCCCCGGCTTTTGCGGCCTGCTTCCGTTCGTTCCCGCCCCCAGACCTGCCAGTCAGGAGAGGGGCGGGACGCTGGCCAGTGCATCAGCGCCGAGGGCTGGAGTCGTTTTTACATACTCCAGCCCTCACAATCGGCACAGAGGGGACACTGTTTCCCGCACTTTTGTTTGGAAACTCCCACGGACCGCCCCTCTCCACAGACGCCGGCAGCCATTCCTGCTGACACGCTGAGCTGCAGAGGGGAGCCGGGGAGACCCAGACAAGGAATTCTGCGCCTCTTACCCGCTATTCAGCGGGCGGTAAGCAGCCCTCAGGGCTCACCCCCTCTTGTGCCAGTAGTATTATTAGTATTCTTAGTATTTTGTTTCTACAAATACTTGGTATTACATAGCGCTGGTCGCCCTTTGGCTATAGACTCTCTCACATTGCAGAGAGCCAGCAGCATGTCGTCCGTAAAACGCAAGGGTGCCAAGGCACCCCTGCGGCGCTTGCACAGTCGGGACCTCTGCTGGACGTGACCCAGGGTGTACCACCTGTGAATGCTGTCCAGGTGACAGGAACTGAGTTTGCAGCTTTTGCTGACAGAATGTCTCTCACTATGTCACAAATTCTTGACACATTGCGAGCTAGGCCTGTACTTCAGGCCACGGACACTGTGCAATCATTGCCCCCTGGTCCCCCTCAGCTGAATTACCTCCAAGCTCCGGGACGGGCATATACACCTCAGGGTGAAGACTCTGACTCGGACGATGGCCCCAGGCAGCCTAAGCGGGCTCGCTATGACGGGCCTTCACATTCATCTCAATGGTCAGGATCCCAGCGAGATGAATCTATGGGTGATGAGGCGGACGTAACTGATCAGGATTCTGATCCTGGGACCGCTCTCAATCTAGATACACCAGATGGTGACGCCATAGTTAATGATCTTATATTTAACATCAATAAGATGTTAAATATTTCCCCACCAGCTCCTCTTGTAGATGAGTCAGCTTCGCAGCACGAGAGAATCCATTTCAGATACCCTAAGCGTACATTAAGCACTTTTCTGGACCACGCTGACTTTAGAGACGCAATCCAGAAACCCCACGCTTATCCTGAAAGGCGTTTTCCTAAACTGCTTAAAGATACACGCTACCCTTTTCCCCCTGAGGTGGTCAAGGGTTGGACCCAGTGTCCAAAAGTGGATCCTCCAATTTCCAGGCTTGCAGCTAGATCCTTGGTTGCAGTTAAAGATGGAGCGGCACTTAAAGATGCCACTGACAGGCAGATGGAGCTCTGGCTGAAATCCATCTATGAAGCGATTGGAGCGTCATTAGCGCCTTCTTTTGCGGCCGTATGGGCACTCCAAGCTATCTCAGCCGGGCTTGCGCGAGTCGACTCAGTCACACGTGCATTTGCCCCGCAGGTAGCACCATTGACCTCGCAAATGGCGGCATTCGCGTCGTACGCGATTAATGCTGTTCTTGACGCTACAAGCCGCACGGCAGTGGCGTCAGCCAACTCCGTTGTTTTGCGTAGGGTCCTGTGGTTGAGACATTGGAAAGCAGATTCTCATTCCAAGAAGTGCTTAACCAATTTGCCTTTTTCTCGTGACCGATTGTTTGGAGAGCGTTTGGATGAAATCATCAAACACTCCAAGGGTAAGGACTCATCCTTACCGCAACACAGACAAAACAAACCCCAACAGAGGAAGGGTCAGTCTGGTTATCGGTCCTTTCGAGGACCGGGCAGGTCCCAATTCGCCTCGTCAAAAAAGACTCAAAAAGACCAGAGACGCTCAGATTCTTGGAGGTCTCAGTCACGCCCAAAAAGGACAGCCGGAGGAACCGTTGCCAAGACGGCGTCCTCCTGACTTGCGGTCTCCGATTCCCACACCCGCGGTCGGTGGGAGGCTTTCCCACTTTGGCGACATTTGGCTGTCACGCGTCAAAGACCGTTGGGTGAGGGATATTCTGTCTCACGGGTACAGGATAGAGTTCAGTTCTCGTCCGCCAACTCGTTTCTTCAGAACTTCTCCACCACCAGACCGAGCCGATGCTCTGTTGCAGGCGGTGGCCGCTCTAAAGGCGGAAGGAGTGGTGACCTCCGTCCCTCTTCAGGAACAAGGTCACGGTTTTTACTCCAATCTGTTTGTGGTCCCAAAAAAGGACGGATCGTATCGACCCGTCCTGGATCTAAAGTTGCTCAACAGACACGTAAAAGTCAGGAGGTTCCGGATGGAATCCCTACGCTCCGTCATAGCCTCAATGTCTCAAGGAGATTTTCTAGCATCAATAGATATCAAAGATGCGTATCTCCACGTGCCGATTGCACCAGAGCATCAGCGTTTCCTACGCTTCGTCATACACGACGAACACCTACAGTTCGTAGCGTTACCTTTCGGTCTGGCAACAGCCCCCCGGGTCTTCACCAAAGTCATGGCAGCAGTAGTAGCTGTTCTGCACTCGCAGGGTCACTCGGTCATCCCGTATCTAGACGACCTGCTTATAAAGGCACCCTCTCAAGAGGCATGCCAACACAGTCTGAAGGTGGCACTAGACACTCTCCAGAGTTTCGGGTGGATTATCAACTTTCCAAAGTCTCATCTTACCCCGACCCAATCTCTGACTTATCTTGGCATGGAGTTTCATACTCTCTCAGCGATAGTGAGGCTTCCACTGGACAAGCAGTGCTCGCTACGGACTGGAGTGCAATCTCTCCTTCAGAGCCAGTCGCACTCACTGAGGCGCCTCATGCATTTCCTAGCCACCTCATTGTCACAGGAAAAGTCGTTCCTTCCCCCGTCCTGGGCAGTGGTCACGACGGATGCGAGCCTATCAGGGTGGGGAGCGGTGTTTCTCCACCACAGGGCTCAGGGGACGTGGACTCAGGAAGAGTCCACCCTGCAGATCAATGTTCTGGAAATCAGAGCAATCTATCTTGCTCTGCGAGCCTTCCAACAATGGCTGGAAGGCAAGCAGATTCGGATTCAGTCGGACAATTCCACGGCGGTGGCGTACATCAACCACCAAGGGGGAACACGCAGTCGCCAAGCTTTTCAAGAAGTCCAGCGGATTTTGACGTGGGTGGAAAGCAGAGCGTCCACCATATCCGCAGTTCACATCCCAGGCGTGGAAAACTGGGAAGCAGACTTTCTCAGTCGCCAGGGCATGGACGCAGGAGAATGGTCCCTTCACCCGGACGTGGTTCAGCAGATCTGTTGCCGCTGGGGGACGCCGGACGTCGATCTGATGGCGTCACGGCACAACAACAAGGTCCCAGTTTTCATGGCACGGTCTCACGATCACCGAGCGCTGGCGGCAGACGCCTTGGTTCAGGATTGGTCGCAATTCCGACTCCCCTATGTGTTCCCACCTCTAGCATTGTTACCCAGAGTTCTCCGGAAAATCAAGTCCGACTGCCATCGAGCCATACTCGTCGCTCCAGATTGGCCAAGAAGGTCGTGGTACCCGGATCTGTGGCATCTCACGGTAGGCCAACCGTGGACACTACCAAACCGTCCAGATTTGCTGTCTCAAGGGCCGTTTTTCCATCTGAATTCTGCGGCCCTGAACCTGACTGTGTGGCCATTGAGTCCTGGATCCTAGCGGCCTCAGGTTTATCTCATGAAGTTGTTGCCACAATGAGACAGGCTAGAAAACCATCCTCAGCTAAGATCTATCACAGGACGTGGAAGATATTCTTAGCGTGGTGCTTGGCTCAAGGGTTTTCTCCCTGGCCATTTGCATTGCCAATTTTTCTTTCCTTCCTGCAGTCTGGGTTGGAAAAAGGTTTGTCGCTTAGCTCGCTTAAGGGTCAAGTCTCCGCGCTATCCGTATTCTTTCAGAAGCGCTTGGCACGGCTTTCTAAAGTACGCACGTTTCTCCAAGGAGTTTGTCATATCGTTCCTCCTTACAGACGGCCATTGGAACCCTGGGATCTGAACAAGGTTCTCATTGCTCTCCAGAAGCCGCCTTTCGAGCCTTTGAAAGAGGTTCCCTTTTCTCGGCTTTCACAAAAGGTAGTTTTTCTTGTGGCGGTCACGTCTCTTCGAAGAGTGTCCGAGCTAGCGGCGTTATCTTGCAAATCTCCCTTCCTGGTGTTTCACCAAGACAAGGTAGTACTGCATCCAATTCCAGAGTTTTCTCCCAAGGTGGTTTCTTCCTTTCATCTCAATCAGGATATCACTTTGCCATCTTTGTGTCCGCATCCAGTTCACCAATTTGAAAGGGGTTTACATCTGTTGGACCTGGTGAGAGCACTCAGGATTTACATTTCTCGCACGGCGTCTCTACGCCGTTCTGATGCGCTCTTTGTCCTAGTCGCTGGTCAGCATAAGGGATCGCAAGCTTCCAAATCCACCCTGGCGCGGTGGATCAAGGAACCAATTCTTCACACATACCGTTCTGCTGGGCTTCCGATCCCATCTGGACTGAAGGCCCATTCTACCAGAGCCGTGGGTGCGTCCTGGGCATTGCGGCATCAGGCTACGGCTCAGCAAGTGTGCCAGGCGGCTACCTGGTCGAGTCTGCACACGTTTACCAAACACTATCAGGTGCATACCTACGCTTCGGCAGATGCCAGCCTAGGTAGACAGGTCCTTCAGGCGGCGGTGGCCCACCTGTAGGAAGAGGCTGTCTGACAGCCCGTTCATGTGGTATCTTTTTACCCACCCAGGGACTGCTTTTGGACGTCCCACTGTCTGGGTCTCCCAATTAGGAGCGAAAAAGAAGAAGGGAATTTTGTTTACTTACCGTAAATTCCTTTTCTTCTAGCTCCAATTGGGAGACCCAGCACCCGCCCTATTTGTTCTTAGGGTTTCGTTTTTCGGGTGCACATGTTGTTCATGTTGTTTCTTAAGTTCTCCGATCTTGTTATCGGATTGAATTTGTTTTTGAAACTGTTATTGGCTTTCCTCCTTCTTGCTTTGGTACTAAAACTGAGGAATCCGTACTCCTACGGGAGGGTGTATAGCCAGAAGGGGAGGGGCCTTACACTTTTAAGTGTAGTTCTTTGTGCGGCCTCCAGAGGCAGTAGCTATACACCCACTGTCTGGGTCTCCCAATTGGAGCTAGAAGAAAAGGAATTTACGGTAAGTAAACAAAATTCCCTTCTTTACACTAGGGGCCCAGAAGACTTAAGTACTTCTCCTAAATATAGTATATGTGGTACTTTTTATAGATCTTATGTGCCTTACAAATCAGACTATGGCAACTGCCAATTTCATGTCATCAGTCCTTTCATTTATGGGAAAAGAATAATCACCAAGTAACTTAAAATGGGGCTCAACATACATTTATGGAGTTAGAGCCCACCTTAGTCTATTTTTGGGGAGATAGAGATATATTTTATATTTATGAATCTTTTGTTAGGAAAAGAGTTTTTCTTAAACATTTTTCACAACTACTAGTAAGAAGTAGTACAAGTTATATTCATGTTTACCAGAAATGTATATGATCATACATCTTAACAAACTTGAAACAAGTATGGCGGTGTAGTCTAGCAATGTATTCTTACATTTATGTGCCACATTACTACGCATTTTATACACCACCATAAAATCTGAAAAGCCTTAAAGGATTTTCTTTTATCATCCTTTCCAATTAAGTAGATTCCTACATGATTACTTGATCACAGCAGGTCTCTTTTATTCTTTCCATTTGCCCCAATAGGCAATATGAAAAACTGTGATGACTCCTTTTTAAAGGGCCTCTGTCAGCAGATTTCTGCAATGTAACCTGAAGATAGCAAGCTGCAAGAGTTAAAAGAGAGATTTGAGATTTTTTTTTTTTTTTTTACCTGCAATGATAGCCTAAGGGTAAGTTCACACCGTGCGTTTTTCGCGGCATTTTTGCACGTTTTTAGGGTGCTTTTTTGGCCTCAAAACTGCATGACTTTGCTTCCCCAGCAAAGTCTATGAGTTTTCATTTTTGCTGTCCGCACACAACTTTTTTTTTAAGCTGCGTTTTTGAGCTTAAAAAAAAAAATGGACATGTCAATTCTTTCCTGCGTTTTTCTGCGTTTTCCCCCCATGCAATGCATTGGAAAAACGCAGCAAAACGCAGCCAAAACCGCACCAAATCGCGGTAAAAACGCATGCGTTTTTGCCGCGGGTGCCTTTTTGCGCGTTTTTAGCGGCCAAAAACGCAGCGTCAAAAAAACGAAGCGTGTGCACATAGCCTAAGCCTGTTATCTTTATCATTAGTGGGTCTCAGCAGTGTGAGCTGCAGTCCAACTCCGCCCCCTCTGTGATTACAAGCTTCTGTCCATGGAAAGCCTGGTGTGGGTGGGGACAGCACCCAGAGCTGTAATAGATATAAAATCTAAAATCTTTCACGTGTCAGAATAGTTGCAGCCACTAATCTAAGTGATGCATCCAAGTGTTACATAATTGAACTCAGGGCCTCTTTGGCTACATCATGCTGGTCTCAGATGAGGTGGCAAAATCCTGCAGACAGATTCACTTTAGAGAACCAGAGGCTATTCCGTACTTTGATGACAGAATCTTTTGCCTCTTTCTTTATGGCTTGGTGATACCATTCTCCTTTTTTTAAATTAATAGATTCAATTCTTCCATATTTTTATAAATCAAGTAAAATGTGATCTTCTAAAATAAAGATACAACTTAACCCTTCAACATCAACAACGGACTTAGACAAGTTACTCACCAGGGAATTGTGACTGTTCCATTATCTTTATAGGTCTCTTTAGTTTACTTTCCTATGGAAAGTAAATATTGACCACAAATCTCAGCTTATATTCCGGCATATTATTTTAAAGCATGACATTGCGTTGCTGTAAAATACTTTTATGTGCTTGCTTTTTAGTTGTTCTATAATTTGTTACATACAGATATTATCCCCTTTTAAAAATGCTGTAAAAGTCATATGTGTAAGGCGGCGAGAAAAAGGTCTACAATCGGCATTAGCTACCCAAGACCAATGCTTATTATTTGTGCTATTACTTTCTACTTTCTGTAAAAGTCATATGTGTAAGGTGGGGAGAAAAGGTCTACAGTTGGCATTAGCTACTCAAAACCCTTCCTTATTATTTGTGCCATTACTTTCTACTTTCCGTAAAAGTCATATGTAAAATCACAGAAAATCATTTCACTGTGTGATTATTTTTATATATATATATATATATTTTTATGCCAATATTTCTTTAAATTAAATGTCTGAAGAAGGAAGATATACAAGGGGGTATAAGGAATGGTATGTGTTTGTGGAATAATTTAAGCCCCCGTGCGTGAGATCAGCTGATAAACTACTCTGGTGGTGGCTTATTTCACGAAGATCAAAAGTATTGGCAACCTGAAATTTAACACTCCGGATCTTTGTCTTCTCCAACATCATCTGTCTGAGACGTCTTGGGATGCCCCCATACATAGTGACTGTTTGACAATTTCAATAAAATTGTCATATTCACCCAACATTAGTGGAATGTGTGTGGGAGTCTTTAGAAACCTTTTAAAGCCAGTGAAACTGTGTTCCACTGGAAATAATGGGTGTTAGTAGGCAGAATGAACAACATATTGACACTATATTCTGTCTGAAGCAGAAAAAAATCCTAAGAAGAGTTTACATGTTCAATAAATAAAACTAGAAGAGTGTGACTATGCATAAAGTGTTAGTACCAATTCATCAAAGCTTTTACGCCATAAAAGTGGTGTTAAAGCTATAAAAAGTCCCCAAATGTTTGCACAACGCAGTGTTGCTAAAATATTTGCATTCACACCACTTTGGATCAGCTCCGCCAAAATGGGCAGTGCTGAGGAGGAGACTGGGGACAGGAGTGTGACCATGCCCCTTGTCAAACTAATCGAATATGCCCATGTTTTCTATGTCAGAAATGCTACTCCAGTCAGTGACTGGAGTAACTTTTCTGGGTAAGCCTACAAAGGTGCTTAGAGGCGCCAATGTTGTGAATGTCAGTTATGCTTTTGCTGCTGTGAGGCTCCCTCTTGGGTCAGGAATGGTTTGGACAGAGACCAGGTGTGTTGAGCAATGGGCGTTTCCATTGCTAACTCTCTGTCTATTTAAACCCTGGTCTGCAACCAGGCGCTCTTGTCATACCAATGAACAGAAAGCAGGAATCATTACACATTCAAGAAGCAACAAACACATGGACTAATAGGAGCAATACCCCAAACATAGCTGCAGGGAGCTTCCCAGCTAAGCAACTGAGAGGGAACATCCCTGCATGCAAATAAACTGAAAACAACCACAGCAAATGGCAAACTCAGATAAGAGCAAAAAGAACCAAAACCACAAATAAAGAGCCAAGCACTTATCTGGGGTAGATGTGGTCTGCTAGCAGGCTAGGCCGGATGTCAGTTGTTCTTTGTTCACCAGCCTGCTTCATCCTGCTCCAGACCACAACTACCCCAGATAAGTGCTTGGCTCTTTATTTGTTGTTTGGTTCTTTTTGCTCTCATCTGAGTTTATTTGCTGTGGTTGTTTTCAGTTTATCTGCATGCAGGGATCTTCCCTCTCAGTTGCTTAGCTGGGAAGCTCCCTGCATCTATGTTTGGAGTATTGCTCCTATTAGTCCATGTGTTTGTTGCTTCTTGAATGTGTAATGATTCCTGCTTTCTGTTCATTGGTATGACAAGAGCGCCTGGTAGCAGACCAGGCTTTAAATAGAGAGTTAGCAATGGAAACGCCCATTGCTCAACACACCTGGTCTCTGTCCAAACCATTCCTGGCCACAAGAGGGAGCCTCACAGCAGCAAAAGCATAACTGACATTCACAACACGCCAAATTAATTTAGTAGTGTGTACTCTGACAAGACTGGCATAGCGCTACTATGGGACTCAAAAAACCCAGGTGTGAACAGATCGTGGAAAGGCGTTTATACATCCACACTGCCTTGCAGCTTGATCACTGTAAAAAAAAAATAGATATATATGCAGTATTTTGGTCTCCCCTTTTTCATGCCTTAAATCTTTTGTAAGATTACAATATTTTTACATGTGGAACACAATAAGCTGTTACCAAAATATTTTTGTAACTTTTTACCTGTAAATATAAATAAAGAAAATATGCAAAGGTTTTGTATTCTGAACTGTTTATGAGCTGGACAGGGGCGTACATAGATATCATGGGGCCCCATAGCAAAAGTCTAAATGGGCCCCCTCCTGATAAAAAAAAAATATTAACATAATAATCATCATACATGTTACTGGGGGGCCGGCACAGGTTACTGAGGGTGACATACACGTTACTGGGGGCGGCTTAGGCTGCTTTCACACTACGTTTATTTAACATGCGTCCTGAACGTTTTTTTAACGCAGAAACGGATCCAGTGCAAATGCGTTTTCATTTCAATGCATTTGCAATGGACTCGCGTTAACATGCGTTCACCTGCATTTGCGTGCGTTATAGTCAGGATCCAGCGACTTGCAGTTTTTTAACATCTTTCAAAAACGCTACTTGTAGCGTTTTTGAGCTGCGTCCAACTTCTGCAAATTGCTGGATCCTGTAAATATAACTCTAGCCAATGGGTTGTCTAATCAAAAATCAAAGGGAATTAGCAAATTTTGAAGTACCGAATTCTCCAATTAAAATTTAACCTTTATTATTAAATTCATTAAAAGATCCTCAATCAATAAAACCAGACAAACAATACATATATAGTTTGGCCCCTCCAACCAAGGAGACGCATGTGGGCCAATAATTCAGCTATTTACCGCTATAGTGACTGAGATTACCAGATGACTAGATGCTTATCAACATCAAGGTCCAAAATGGATTAATCTCACCAATTTATCCAAATTCTGATTCGTTCAAACCATCTCATGGCAGAACCTTACAAGTAAAGGATATACCTCCCGACGCGTTTCATTCTGAAAGAACTCTTCAGGGGAGCTTAAGAATTGCTTAAGCTGGTTTTATTGATTGAGGATCTTTTAATGAATTTAATAATAAAGGTTAAATTTTAATTGAAGAATTCGGTACTTCAAAATTTGCTAATTCCCTTCAAATTGCTGGATCCTGACTAAACAGCACGCAAACGCATGTGAACGCTGGCGTGCTGATAGACAGGATCCTGCTTGCTCTACTGAGCATGCCCAGAAGCCAGCCTCCGTGATCAGTCTATCTCTCTCCTCCCTCTCTGTCTCTCCCCCTCCCTCTCTCTCTGTCTCTCCCCCTCCCTCTCCCCCACCTGAGAGCTGCGGACACTCGTAACCAAGGTAAATATCGGGTAACCACTTATCTTAGTTACCCGATGTTTACGTTGGTAACGTGTGCAGGGAGCCCGGCTCCTAGCAGCTGCAGACGCTCGTGACCAAAGTAAATATTGGGTATCCAAGCAAGTATACCCGATGTTTACCTTGGTTACGAGCCTCGCAGCTGTCAGATGCCGGCTCCCAGTCTGGCACGTTTAGTTCCCCTCACTCCCGATCACATGACTCCAATGCCCGCCCCTAAACATCCAGTGACAGGATCCTGCAAAATAAGACATGCGTTTGCATGCATTTTTTGCTGTAAAAGCAGGATCCGCTTTTGCAGCAAAAAACCGTTCAGGACGCATGTTAAAAAGACGTAGTGTGAAAGCAGCCTTATAGTCATAGAAATAAGACATACTACTATATAGTGTTACTGAACAACACCCACCATACCAAGGCCAATAATACATTGCAAAATAATGCCGCCACATTATGACCAAATATCACCACATAGAGTCTGAAAATAACCATCACCCTGTTACTGAGCAAAGTCCACTGCACCATGACCAGTAGGATCACACTGCAAATCCCCAAAAAGTGAACTTGGCCTAAAGTAGCGATGTCCTTCTTTGTGCCCCTCTCCGCACACAATGTAACTTTTCACATCTGTCTCCCCCATAAATTGGTAACAATTCTGTCCCTCTTTATAGCCTTAGGAACTATAGTAAAACTTTGTAAAGTACAGGGATAATACACACAGTGATGTCACACTACATAGATAATACACACAATGATGTCACAGTACAGAGATAATACACACAGTGATGTAACAGTGCAGGGATAAGACACACAGGGATGTCACAGCACAGGGATATAATACACACAGTGATGTCACAGCACAGGGATATAATACACACAGTGATGTCACAGCACAGAAATAATACACACAGGAATGTTAGCACAGGGATATAATACAGTGATGTCACAGTACAGAGATAACACACACAGTGATGTAACAGTGCAGGGATAACACACAGTGATGTCACAGCACAGGGATATTATACAGTGATGTCACAGCAGAGAAATAATACACACAGAGATGTCAGCACAGGGATATAATACACAGTGATGTCACAGTACAGGGATCATATACAGAGTGATGTCACAGTACAGGGATCATATACACAGTGATGTCACAGCACTGGATATTACACACAGTGATGTTACAGTACAGGGATAAAACACACAGTAATGTCACAGTACTGGGGTAATGCACACAGGTGATGTCAAAGCACAGGGATAAGACACACAGTGATGTCACAGCACAGGGATATTACACACAGTGATGTAACAGTACAGGGATAACATGCACAGGGATGTCACAGCACAGGGCAGTTTCTTTCTGTAGTATTACAGGCAGACATTTGTACATTATTATACTCACCTGCTCCTGTGCTGTGAGAGACCATTTTAGTGGCAGCCTACGACATCCCTGCGTCACTTCCTGTGGGTCCTCCTGGCTGTGTTCAGTTCCTGTCCTCTGCTTTTTCTTTCTGGTCCTTCTGCTCTCCCTTTGGTTTGCTTAGCTCTCTCTCTCTCTTTCCTCTGCTTATTCTGCTTTGTTGTCTCTGATTGTCAATCTCTGCTCTTTCTCGAGCACAGTTTTATTTTTAAGAAAATTTTTCTCCCGCGCTGTACTGAAGAAGCTCCGCCCCATCTCCTGATTGGCTGTTCTCCTTCTAGCATCTCTCACAGCTTTCTGACTGGAAGAAGACGCTGCCTGGCCACTCCCTCCTCTTCAGCAGAGGCCGAGCTGTGTGCAGTGTGGGCGAGTTTGCATCTACAGTGCTGGCCAAAAGTATTGGCACCCCTGCAATTTTGTCAGTTTCTTCTTGAAAATGATTGCAATCACAAATTCTTTGGTAGTATTATCTTTATTTCATTTGTCTTCAATGAAAAAAAAATTAAATTTGTCATAAAGCCAAATTGGATATACCATATTTTTCGCTTTATAAGACGCACTTTTGTTCCCCCAAATTTTGGGGAAAAGTAGGGGGTGCGTCTTATAATCCGAATATACAGATTATATACTGCAGGGTCCAGGGGAGGTGGGGGCTGCTCTGGAGCCGTGCTGGAGGCTGAGGGAGGCTGATAGAGGCTGGTGAACTTGGAAAGGCTACAGCGGGAGATCTCCTGCTCCCGCTCATATAATATGCACAGCCGCTGTCCATCACCGTGGTGCTGAAACCATACCACAGTGACGGGCTGGGGGAGTGGCGCATATTATATCTGCCTGTGCTCCCTTTGATTGCACATGCACCCCTGTGTTAGCTATGGCCCCCATGCTGCTGCCCATAGTAAAATAAAAAACTCTTTACTTACCTCCTCCTGCGTGTCTCCCCGGTCTCCCTGCTGCCGCTGTGATCATGCACGCAGAGATATCTCTCTGCTGTGCCGATCACATGACCGCACCGAGAACCAGGAAGTAGGAAGTGCAGGAGACAGGAGGAGCTCAACCCCACGGAGGGAGACACGAGGGAAGACGGTGCTGGAGAAGGTAAGGAAAGAGTTTATTTTACTAAAAGCAGCAGCATGGGGCCGATATTTAACACAGGGTGATGTGTGCCAGCCACAGTGGGCCGTGTGCCAGCCACAGTGGGCCATGTGCCAGCCACAGGGGGCCGTGTTCCAGCCATAGGGGGCCATGTTCCAGCCATAGGGGCCGTGTGCCAGCCATAAGGGCCATGTGCCAGCCACAGGGGGCCGTGTGCCAGCCATAGAGGACGTGTGCCAGCCATAGGGGACATGTGGCATCACTGGGGGCCGTGTGCCAGCCATAGGGGACATGTGGCATCACTGGGAGATGTGTGCCAGCACAAGGGGGCTATATTCAATATAAGGTGGCCATATCCAGATTAAGCCAGCTAATTTTAGGTTGGTAGGGCTATGAGGGACCTATACCCTATATGATTTGTTAGACGGACACTGGCATTATAAGACGTACCCCATTTATTAAAAAATTCTCTATTCCTTCACCAAATTTGGGGGTGCGTCTTATAATCAGGTGCGTCTTATAAAGCGAAACATACGGTAATTCCACACCAAACATAAAAAAGGGGGTGGACAAAAGTATTGGCACTGTTTGAAAAATCATGTGATGCTTCTCTAATTTGTGTAATTAACAGCACCTGTAACTTACCTGTGGCACCTAACAGGTGTTGGCAATAACTAAATCACACTTGCAGCCAGTTGACATGGATTAAAGTTGACTCAATCTCTGTCATGTGTCCTTGTGTGTACCACATTGAGCATGGAGAAAAGAAAGAAGACCAAAACTGTCTGAGGACTTGAGAATCCAAATTGTGAGGCAGCATGAGCAATCTCAAGGCTACAAGTCCATCTCCAAAGACCTGAAAGTTCCTGTGTCTATGGTGCGCAGTGTCATCAAGAAGTTTAAAGCCCATGGCACTGTGGCTAACCTTCCTAGATGTGGAAGGAAAAGAAAAATTGACTAAAGATTTCAACGCAAGATTGTGCGGATGGTGGATAAAGAACCTCGACTAACATCCAAACAAGTTGAAGCTGCCCTGCAGTCCGAGGGTACAACAGTGTCAACCCGTACTATCCGTCGGCGTCTGAATGAAAAGGGACTGTATGGTAGGATACCCAGGAAGACCCCACTTCTTACCCCGAGACATTAAAAAGCCAGGCTGGAGTTTGCCAAAATGTACCTGAAAAAGCCTAAAATGTTTTGGAAGAATGTTCTCTGGTCAGATGAGACAAAAGTAGAGCTTTTTGGGAAAAGTCATCAACATAGAGTTTACAGGGAAAAAAAAAGAGGCATGCAAAGAAAAGAACAGGGTCCCTACAGTCAAACATGGTGGAGGTTCCCTGATGTTTTGGGGTTGCTTTGCTGCCTCTGGCACTGGACTGCTTGACCGTGTGCATGGCATTATGAAGTCTGAAGACTACCAACAAATTTTTTTTTTTTTTTAACTTCGTTTTATTAACAATTTCAAACATGATACAACTGACATTTGCCATATAAAGATAGCTCAGTATATAGATAGTAATATTTAAATATAACAATAAACAGTCATATAAAGTCCATAATATCTTTAGCACTTAAGATAGAACAATGTTATTATCCATACTTCTTATCCTTTGCATATATATCTAATTTTATATTGAGCATAAGAACAGCTCTAACTATCAGCATGACCATATTTTTAAAACAAGATAGAAAGAGGAATAGAAATAGGAAGAAAGAAAGATCAACAACAGCCACATTGCATTATTATACCTCAATATACCATTGGACAGTGTTTCATATCCCAACATCTAACGGGAACCACCATTATCCACATAATCTCCCTCAAACCTCCGCAAGTGTGTCTGGAGAAGAATTCCACAAACCCCAGATTTTGTTAAATTTTCCCGGGCACCCCCTATTATAATATACCACCCGCTCATAGACTATGGTTGCATTGACTAGTTTAACCCAGGACCGCACAGTTGGATTCGAATCTCCCATCCACCTCAGAGCTATTAATTTCCTAGCCAGAAACAATGCCTCTCTGAGGAATATTGTCATGTAATGATCCCAGGACTCTTCCTCCACCACCCCAAACAGGCATATCAAAGGGTCACACAAAACAGGAATCGACACAATCGATGTCAGCAGAGATGTCACTCCCCGCCAGTACGAAGATATATTGGGACAACTCCAGATCATATGTATGAAATTTGCCCCTGAGAGATGACACCTCGGGCACTCCGATGTACGAGAACGGCCCATACTAAATAATCGAGTTGGAGTAAGGTATGCCTGGTGGACAATGTAGCATTGAATCAACTTATTATTAACCGAAGGGGATACCGCAGTCGGAGATTCCAATATCTCTTCCCATTCCTCTCCCTGTAGAGAGGGAATTAGAGATTTCCATCTATCCTGGGCTGGCAAGGGGTCCGACTCCACCCCCACCGACAACAGGTAAGTAAATATAGCTGAGATGAGGCCTCGAGGTCCTTGTGATTTTAGAATACCTATCATAGAAAGTGATGATATCAATTTCCTCACTCCAATTTTCTGTATGTGGGATTGAATCGCTATGCGAATCTGCAGGTATCTAAAGAATTGTGATCTTGGGACATTATATTCAATCTGGACTTGTTCAAAGGACTTGAAGGTTGTGGTTCCCGGGACAAAAAGATCACCTAATGCACTGACGCTGTGAGTGGCCCAGAATTGCGCCGAGGGGTGATCTCTCAGAGTATGGAAGTAGCTATTCCTCCATAATGGGAGTTCCGCCACCACCCCTTCGAAGTGTACCACTCTCTTGGCTTGTCGCCAGACTAATCTTGCCAACCTGAGGAGGGGTAATTGCCGTGGTGTTCTCAGTCCTTCTGATTCGAGAAAACCCACTAAATAATCAGTCCCAGCCGCGTGTGCCAAGTGACTCTCAGAGTTTGGCAGCTGACATCCAGGCATCCAAGTCTCTAGTGCCCTAAGCTGTCCCGCGAGGTAGTAGAGGAAGAACTCCGGCAGAGCCATCCCTCCCAGTCTTTTGGATCTCTGTAAAATGGATAACCGAAGTTTGGGTCTGGATTTCCCCCATATGAAAGAAGTAGTAAGCGAGTTCAACATTGAGAAGTAGGATTTGGGTACTGATACTGCACTATGTTGTAGTGTATAACTAAGCTTTGGAAGTAATATCATTTTGATTAAATTTATTCTGCCAACCACTGACAGGGGTAGCTTGCTCCACTACCAACAAATTTTGCAGCATAATGTAGGGCCCAGTGTGAGAAAGCTGGGTCTTCCTCAGAGGTCATGGGTCTTCCAGCAGGACAATGACCCAAAACACACTTCAAAAAGCACTAGAAAATGGTTTGATAGAAAGAAATGGAGACTACTAAAGTGGCCAGCAATGAGTCCAGACCTGAATCCCATAGAATACCTGTGGAGAGATCTCAAAATGGCAGTTTGGAGAAGGCACCCTTCAAATCTCAGGGACCTGGAGCAGTTTGCCAAGGAAGAATGGTCTAAAATTCCAGCAGAGCATTGTAAGAAACTCATTGATGGTTACCGGAAGCGGTTGTTCGCAGTTATTTCGGCTCAAGGTTGTGCAACCAAGTATTAGGTGGGCTTTGCACGCTGCGACATCAGTAACAATGTGTTACCGATGCTGCAGCGATAGTCCCGCCCCCGTCGCACGTTCGATATATAGTGAAAGCTGCCGTAGCGATTATTATCGCTACGGCAGCTTTACACGCACATACCTGCCGTGCGACGTCCCTCTGGCCGGCGACCCGCCTCCTTCCTTAGGGGGCGGGTCGTGCGGCGTCACAGTGGCAGGCGGCCAATTGAAGCGGAGGGGCGGAGATGAGCAGGATGTAAACATCCCGCCCACCTCCGTCCTTCTCATTGCAGCCGGCGGCAGGTAAGCTGATGTTCCTCGCTCCTGCGGCTTCACGCACAGCGATGCGCGCTGCCACAGGAGCGAGGAACAACATCGCACCTGTCGCTGCACCGGCATTATGGAAATGTCGGAGGCTGCAGCGATGATACGATAACGACGCTTTTGCGCTCGTTCATCGTATCAAAAAGGATTTGCACGTTGCGATATCGACTGCGACGCCGGATGTGCGTCACTTTCGATTTGACCCCATCGACATCGCACGTGCAATGTCGCAACGTGCAAAGCCGCCCTTAGGCTAAGGGCGCCAATACTTTTGTCTGGCCCATTTTTGGAGTTTTGTGTGAAATGATCAATGATTTGATTTTTGTTTCATTTTCTTTTGTGTTTTTTCATTGCAAGCAAAATAAATGAAGATAATAATACCAAAGAATTTGTGATTGCAATCATTTTCAAGAAGAAACTGAGTATTATCTGACAGAATTGCAGGGGTGCTAATACTTTTGGCCAGCACTGTATCTGTTGCTGCTGCCTGCTATTTAATCAGCTGCTTGGTGACCGTCCCGGGACAGCCCGCTCTTGCTGGGAATGATGGAAAGTGAAAATGCACACACCGCAGGCAGCTGAGCCAAGCCCCCTCAGGTCACGGGCCCCATAGCAGTGGCGTGGCCTGCCTCTATTGAGGGTACGCCACTGCTGCCCCTACTTCAGAACACTGGTTTTGTCTCTGGCAAATCCCCCCTTGGAAATGTCCATATGCACACAGTTTTGGCTAACAAAACACTGGCCCAAGTAAATAATGTAATTTTGTGCTGGCAGACAGTCTTTAATGATATGATTCCAGCTCCCTAAACATGGCTCTAAACAGCCATTCATACAATGACAAGGCTAAAGTTGGGTACACTCTGCCTTAGGCCTCTTTCACACGTACGTGCCTCCGGTACGTGTTTGGCAGTTTTCTCACGTACCGGAGACACATACACACGTAGACCTATGTATTCATATGGTTTTGGACACACGTAAGTATTTTCGCACGAAACGTGTGTCCGTTCCATACTTACGTGTGTCCATGTGTTTCTCACGGCAACATGTCCATTTTCTCTCCGGCATCACAGGTGTCACAGGGAACGCAAACGTGTCACACGTAATGCAAACGGACCACAGGGATGTGTTCCGTGTGACACGCACCAGAGAGAAGACGTGTCTTTGAGAAAAAAAAACAAAACTTTACTCACCTTCTCCAGTCCTGCAGTCTCTGCCGCTGCTGTCATTTGCTGCTGACCACCGCTCATTATGCTCATTGCATATTCACTTAACTGCGGACGGAAGCAGCAGCAGCGGGGAGTCAGCAGGACCGGAGACTGAAGATCAGAATCACGGACAGCGACGCCAGGGACAGGTGAGTAGAAAGTTCCCGTTCTCCGTGTGTTATCACGGATAACACACGGAGAACACACGTAGCCCATAAACACGGCTCACGGAGGGCAAAACGCACCTCTGACACGTCCGTGAAAAACGTGCGTGGTTTTTCACGAACGTGTGAAAGAGGCCTTAAATGTGATCGATCTACTGAGGCCAATTTGGAATCCATTTCATATATTAAGTCTGAGAAATAGAAGATATCCTTGGATTTTTTTTATATTTAATTAACATCTTCCTTTCTCTTTGTTCCCATAAGAGAATGGATTAAGGCGGTATTTAGAGTTGAACCAAAACATTTGCAGGATTCTGGTTCACCGGCCATGCCATTAGTCTGTGGCAGCCGGACCAAAGCACTGTGAATCTCCCACTATATTCAACATAAGTGGTGCCTCTTCTGATTAGTAGGCCCCACAACATCATTGTGTTACATGCAGAACATAGAGGAGGCCTATTAATCACAGAGGGACACTGCAGAAGTAGAAAGTTTGCAGTTATCTGGTCCAGCAGCCGTGGACTAATCCAATCTCATTTAAGACTTGACTTTGCATTCACACATACAAGTATTAAAAAATAAGACTCTGCTACTTAATGGAAAGTTTAAAAAATGTGAAGTTTATTAAATGTTTTCTATATGGTGGTTACCTCCCATTACTCACGAAGAGCGTACAGCAACACTCAGGACAGGAAAAAACCCCAGTGGAGGAAACCTGTAGGGAAACCATGGCTGCTGTACTGCCCTTCCTCCGGGCATACTAACGGAGGCTACCTCTATAACATATAACAACAATGAAAAAATAACAAGTATGTGTGTGTACAGTACTGTATATAGTGTGTGTACAGCATTTACTGTGTGTGTACAATATATATTGTGTGTACAGTATATATAATTTGTATGTGTGTACAATACTGTATATAGTGTGTGTGTGTGTGTGTATATGTACAACATTTAGTGTGTGTGTACAGTATATTATATGTGTGTGCAGTATATAGTATGTATACAGTATATATTGTGTATAGTATATAGTGTATGTACAGTATATATAATTTGTATGCATGTGTGTACAGTATGTGTTTACACTATATAGTGTGTGTGTACACAGTATATATTGTGTGTACAGTATATAGTGTGAGTACAGTATATATAATTTGTATGTGTGTGTACAGTATATGTGTACAGTATATAGTTTGTGTGTACAGTATATGTGTGTGTACAGTATATAGTGTGTGTACAGTATATAGTGTGTGTGTACAGTATATACTGTGTGTACAGTATATAGTGTCTGTGCAGTATATATAATTTGTATGTATGTGTACAGTATGTGTGTACAGTATATAATGTGTGTATACACAGTATATAATATGTGTACAGTATATGTGTGTGTACAGTATATAGTATGTGTGTACACGGTATATAATGTGTGTACAGTATATAGTGTGTACAGTACATATAATTTGTATGTGTACAGTATATAGTGTGTGTACATTATGTGTGTGTAGTATATAGTATGTGTACAGTATATATAATTTGTATGTGTGTACAGTATATAGTGTGTGTGTACAGTATATATGTGTACAGTATAGTGTGTGTATAATATGTATATGTGTGTACAGTATATGTACAGTATATAGTGTGTGTACAGTATATAGTATGTGTACTGTATTTAGTGTGTGTGTAAACAGTATATAATGTGTGTGTGCGCAGTATATAGTATGTGTACAGTATATAGTGTGTGTAAACAATATACAATGTGTGTGTGTGCAGTATATAGTATGTGTACAGTATATAGTGTTTGTGTACAGTATATATAATTTGTGTGTGTACAGTGTGTACAGTATATAGTGTGTGTGTGTACGTGTACAGTATATAATGTGTGTGTGTACAGTGTGTACAGTATATAGTGTGTGTGTGTGTGTGTGTGTGTGTGTGTGCAGTATATAGTATGTGTACAGTATATGTGTGTAGTGATGGTGTACTGTCATGTGCTTATGAAGGATATTTTTTCCTTATCCAGTTCCTCGTCCGTCTTCTTGATGTTCTTCTCCTTCTAGGTCCAGCAGCTTTGCTCCCCATCCAGCCGATACGTTCCCCATCCTGGCAGCAGAACATCTAAATGTCATAGAGAATTATTAGATGAAAATAGAATAACATATCAATCTTATCAAGTCCTTCTGTATGAACTTCTCATTACTAAGGGTAAGACAGTGCATTTTACTTTACAGATGTACCGATAGATAATTCACCATCTTCACATTTTAGGAAGAATATTCATTTTATCTACATTTATCTAGAATAAATGATCACTTAGAGATGGTTCTGTTATAGATCTACACTATACACTTATGTTAGGAAACCCTTTTACCACAGCAATATTACACTTACCAGAGATGGTTAGGAATCTGCTCTTTCGGGTTCTTCCTCTGCGTCTGTCCGGCATGAGATGTTCTTGGCCTCTTCCATCTCGGGTGGATCGGTGTTACACAGAGAGCAGGACAGGGCAGTATCCCTCCTACACCAACGTACTGCCCAGCTGTGATGGACATTCCTGTCTCTCCTCCATGCTCAATGGTCAGGGTCTTGTGCCATGATCTAGAATGAAATAAGTCATTAGAATTAACATATAAAATCACCATGTCATAATTCAATTTACATATATTTTAGACCTGGTGAGCCTAGTATAATTACTTTGAAAATCCATGTTAGAATGGTGTAAATCCATTATTAGAGTTTTCCTGCTTCATATTTAAGCAAACATTTCATGAGTTAAGCTACGGCTGCACTCATATCTGTTATCAGGATTATTCAATCATTCTCACATGGATTTTCAAGTAAGTACACCATCCTCATCAGATCTAAAATATATGTATATATGAATTATTTTTATATTGTGATATCTGGTTACAGATCAGCTTTAAAGTATTCTTCCTTTTTATTGCTTACGAGATCACAGGCGTCCCGATCCACCCAAGCGCGAAATCCCATCCGGGTGAGTAACACGTTACGTAAGTGCAGGAGCCTATGCTTCTTCATAGTCCACGTCCATCCGAGGGCCCAGTGGAAGATCTCCCTGTGATATGACATGTCCTCTTCAAACTGGTTGGCTAAAAACCTGGAGGGAAAAAAATTACACCCCAAAAATTATTAAACATTTCAGTAGCAAATACAGAAAAATAAGAAGCAAGAAATGCAATTATCATGTATTTAGCTCAGTGAATATCAGAGCTATTT
The DNA here is from genome assembly GCF_048569485.1 of Anomaloglossus baeobatrachus. Classification (NCBI taxonomy): domain Eukaryota; kingdom Metazoa; phylum Chordata; class Amphibia; order Anura; family Aromobatidae; genus Anomaloglossus; species Anomaloglossus baeobatrachus. Next base: position 417,621,312 of record NC_134356.1, on the reverse strand, counting down.
GGATTTTACAGTAAAAAAAAAAAACATATAAAATTGTATATACATAAAGGTGTAATAATAAGAGACTCACAGAGCTGGAAAGAGGAATGTTCTGTACTCCGCAGTGCGCAGTCCGGCTCTTCTGAAGTAAGTGAAGACCATGGCGAGGAGATACTAGAGGGGTGAGAAGCAGTTAGAGCAGGGGTGGGCAATTAATTTTCCCATGGGGCCGCATGAGAAATTGGGATGGTTTTAGAGGGCCGGACTAATATAATTAACTCAGTTCTACCCAATATACTACATCACTACACACCCTCCATATACTACACCTGTAATAAACTACACCACTACACCCCCCCTATACTACACCTGTAATAAACTACACCACTACACCCCCCTATACTACACCTGTAATATACTACAACCCCCATATACTACACCTGTAATATACTAAACCCCCCCATATACTACACCTGTAATATACTACACCCCCATAAACTACACCTGTAATATACTACACTCCCATATACTACACCTGTAATAAACCACATCACTACAACCCCCTATACTACACCTGTAATATACTACAACCCCCATAAACTACACCTGGAAAAAAATTACACCCCCATATACTACACCTGTAATATATTACACCCCCCATATACTACACCTGTAATATACTAAACCCCCCCATATACTACACCTATAATATACTACACCCCCATAAACTATACCTGTAATATACTACACCCCCCATATACTACACCTGTAATATACTACATCACTACACCACTATATACACCTGTAATATACTACATCACTACACACCCATATACACCTGTAATATAATACATTACTACACCCCCATATACACCTGTAATATACTACAGCACTACACCCCTATATACACCTGTAATATACTACATCACTACACCCCTATATACTACACCTGTAATATACTACAGCACTACACCCCTATATACACCTGTAATATACTACATCACTACACCCCCATAAACTACACCTGTAATATACTTCACCCCCATATTCTACACCTGTAATACTACATCACTACACCCTTATATATACCTGTAATATACTACATCACTACACACCCATATACACCTGTAATATACTACATCACTACACACCCATATACACCTGTAATATACTACATCACTACACCCCCATATACTACACCTGTAATATACTACAGCACTACACCCCTATATACACCTGTAATATACTACATCACTACACCCCTATATACACCTGTAATATACTACACCACTATATACAAAACCCCCATATACTACACCTGTAACATACTACATCACTACACACCCATTTACTACACCACTATATACTACACCTGTAATAAAGCTACATCACTACATCCCATGTACTACACCACTATATACACAACACCATATACACCTGTAAAACCACACCACTATACCCCCAGTATTAGTCACCAGTCCCCCCCTCCCCCATTGTCCCCTCCTCAGCTTATTAGTCACTACTTACCTCTCCCTTCTTATCGTCCCCATCCTCAGGCATCTCCGTACAGGTCCCCTGCTGAGCTGCTCCTTCTCATGTACGGGCCCTGGCTGCGCCGATGCTGTTCTGCGAGAGGCCCCCACCGCTGCTTCTCTCTGGGAAGTCCAACGCTGTGCCACTTCTTTTCCTGCCGGGCGGTAACTTTTGAAATGACACACGCGCGCATCAGAGCGCGCTCGCGTGTGTCACAGAGAAAGTTCTGGCAGGGAACAGAGGAGAGATTCCTGCGTTCCGCTGCCTGCACTGACTGTGCAGAGCTGCAGGATCTCTCACTGCCCGGCACGCAGCAGCCCGGCTCCACTGTACCAGCTGAAGATGGGCGGGCCGGTCACAGAGAGTAGGCGGGCTGGATGTGGCCCGCGGGCCGCCCCTTGCCCAGGTCTGAGTTAGAGGGTATATACTGTATTATACATTACATGTACAGATGATCAGTATATTCCTCTGTTCTGTAATATCTGTCCTCTGGTACATAAGAATAAGCCTTTATTCCACTGTGATCGATCTTCTCACATCTGGATGTTTTCCTATCCCTCACTACAATAATACCTTGTCGGAAATCTTAAGGCAGCTGTCCCTGGCTAGAAAACACTTTATGTATTCTTCTTCTACAAGAATGATAGAAATAAGATTATTTCATTATTAGCTACTTAATGCAAATAATAATAACAGCCTTAGATTAAGCTATTGTAGAGCGCTTAATTAATTCAGGCATATACTCGGGATAGGTCATCATTATCTGACACCCGACATTCACTGATCAGATATTGAAGAATTGTCCTATAGACCAACACTATTTAAGTAATGAACAACCCCTTTAAAATCCAATAAGCGGACACACTATCCAACCGCTATGGGATACCATATTGTAATAAGCCCAGAACAGGAAAGTGACCGGTTCTGGAGAGTGAAGAGGAGATTTCCTGAAGAACATTGATCTCATTATTGGGGCTATGAAATTACTGGCATTTATTTCTATGGTTTTAGGTGTTCGCACCCCACTGGCAGCGGAATATCATAGTCTACTGAGCTATAATACTCTACAGGGGAAGGAACCATTAACAGCCTCATTGTTCCTAATGTAAAGGTGGTGTCACACACAGCGACAACAACGTCGCTGCTAAGTCACCATTTTCTGTGACGTAGCAGCGTCGCTGTCGCTGTGTGTGACATCCAGCAACGAGCTGGCCCCTGCTGTGAGGTCGCTGCTCGTTGCTGAATGTCCTGCTTCATTTTTTGCTCGTCGATCTCCCCCTGTGAAGCACACATTGCTGTGTGTGACAGCGAGAGAGCGACGAACTGAAGCGAGCAGGGAGCAGGAGCCGGCGTCTGGCAGCCTGCGGTAAGCTGTAACCACAGTAAACATCGGCCCTAAAGGCCCAGTCACACTAAACAACTTACCAGCGATCTCAACAACGATACAACCTGATAGGGATCGCTGGTAAGTTGCTAGGAGGTCGCTGGTAAGATGTCACACTAAGCGACGCTCCAGCGATCCCACCAGCAACCTGACCTAGCAGGGATCGCTGGAGCGTCGCTACACGTGGAAGCATGCTGCGCTTGGTAACTAAGGTAAATATCGGGTAACCAACCCGATATTTACCTTGGTTACCAGCGCACACCTAGCCACAGTACACATCGGGTTAATTACCCGATGTGTACTCTGCTACGTGTGCAGGCAGCAGGGAGCCTTATTCTGCAGACGCTGGTAACCACAGTAAACCACAGTAAACATCGGGTAACCAAGAAGCCCTTTCCTTGGTTACCCGATATTTACATTAGTTACTAGCACCGCCACTCTCACGCTGCCAGTGCCGGCTCCCTGCTCCCTGCACACGTAGCTGGAGTACACATCGGGTTAATTACCCGATGTGTACTCCAGCTACGTGAGCAGGGAGCCGGCACTGGCAGCGTGAGAGCACACCGCTTAGTGCTGGCTCCCTGCACACGTAGCCGGAGCCGGAGTACACATCGGGTAATTAACCCGATGTGTACCCTGGCTAGGAGAGCAGGGAGCCAGCGCTAAGCATGTGCGCTGGTAACCAAGGTAAATATCGGGTAATGGTTACCCGATATTTACCTTAGTTACCAAGTGCAGCATGGCTTCCACAGCGACGCGTGTCGTTATGATCGCTGCTGCGTCTGATGTGTTTGACAGCTAAGCAGCGATCATAACAGCGACTTACTAGGTCGCTGTTGCGTCACAGAAAATGGTGACGTAACAGCAACGTCGTTGTCGCTGTGTGTGAACCCAGCTTAAGTCAGTAGGATGTGGTGTAAGCTGCAGGATCCATTATTAACATATCTTTCATGTCTATCATAAAACCTAATCCATGACCCTGCTTATCACATAGAGACACGTCCTGAATACTGCATGTCTATCCCTTCCTAGGAGAGAGAGAGAACAGTATTCCCTACATGCCACATAATCTAATACTTTGTGATTGGAATCCTTGGAAGGTGCAAGGAGTCTTACCAAGGAGTGTGAAGAAAGCTGCCCGCTCTTCAGGCTGCGGGATGTCATCATTCGTCTTCTTCTTCCTCTTGGGATCTTCCTGGGTGGTAGACTGTGAGCTATGATAGAAGAGATTGATATATTAGTATTAGGGCTCTACACGCGGCCGTACTCTCCTCCTGATGGGGGTTATCTTCATGGGGATCTGATATTAGTTCTCTGCTGTACATTGTATATAATATGTGTAGTGGTGATTGTAATGTCCGCTATGGATTACTGGTGTAAGTTTATAGAGTATGATGACTGCGGTGGTGTTATCTCATCTATTTACCACTTCGCTTCATAGAGGGCGATCAGTTCTCTTTTCCGCTTCCTCATGGCCATTCTTCGTCTTGGAAACTAGAGTCGCTGGTAGAGGGTTTCCTCTGAATCCACTGGTAACAATCCAATAAAGGTCTCGTCTGAGATCAATAAGGAGCCTGTCCTATCTCTATTAGAGCATTCACAGACTGGCATCAACTGACCTTTTTATTCTTTCTTTAAGTTCAAATCCTGCGATGCTATTGGTTGATGGTTGCGGCACATGCCATGATGATTGTAGTTAATTTAAAGGGAAAGCGCATTCTATTAATATAATGAGATACAATGTATTTACTTTACTTCCATATTTATAGTTATCACCCTTCTTGTGTGTGATGAGTGATAAGGGGTGATGTCCATGATGACATAACTCACCAGTTTCCCAGAGCGAAGCGTGCCAAGAGCCATCATTTTTTTATTTTTCAGTCAATATTGCCATATGATAGCTTGTTTTTTGAGGGACCAGTAGCACTTTTGAATGGCGTCATTCATTCTGCCCCATATTGTCCTGGAAAATGGGAAAAAAAATCCAAGTGCTGTGAAATTGCAAAAAAAAAAGTGCAATTGCACAATACTTTGGGGTGTTTTATTTACCTTGTTCACTATATGGTAATACTGACCTCACAATATGATTCCCCAGGTCAGTACGAGTTTGTAGATACCGAACATGTATAGTATTACTTTTATCTAAGTGGTGAAAAAAATTCAGACGTATGTAAAAAAAAAAAGAGTATCGCTTTTGTCGCTATTTTCTGGTCCCCGTAAAATTCTCATTTTTAGTTATCTGGGGCTGTGAGAGCTTGTTTTTTGCATGAACGTTTTTCATTATTTCCGGTTGACGCTTTTGAGTTGACATTTTTAATTATACCATTACCACGGTTATTGCATTTTAATGCAATGTTGCAGCGACTAATATAATCGTGAGTTTGGCATTTTGTTTTTTTTTCTTGCTATGTAATTTACTGACCAGATTAATTGATTGTATATCTTGATAGATCGGGCATTCCTCAACGCAGCGATACCAAATAGGTGTATTTCTTTATATTATTATTGTTTTGTTTTCAATAGGGCAAAAGGAGGGTGATTTGAACTTTTAGTTTTTTGGGGGGTGTTTTATATTTTTTAAAATTTCACAGGAAGTGAGTCATGGAGGTCACGAGCTGACCCCACGCTGTCATGACAACCCATTGGCGCCCTGTGATCACATCACGGGAGCGCTGATGGCGCCAGGGAACTGCGCGATCCCCGCTGGGGCACATTAGATCTTGCTGTCAGAATCGGACAGTGCGAATCTAACTAGCTAACAGGCGATCAGCAGACATGTACAGGGAATAATGTGGGCTCGCCGTGAGAGCCTGCATTAAGGAGACAAATATAGGTACGTCCTAGGTCGTAAAGGGGTTAATGACTTTGGATCTACATTACCTCCTTAAAGATCACTCAATCAACCTCCAAAACTGCAGGTATCCAAAAATACTTGTAATAGTTTTATATATTCATACATATTTTATCCAATTCCCTTCTCACTGTGTTTACTTGATTAGCACAGCAGTCATTTACATAATCCAATATTTGAATTTTGGAATACAAACTTTGCTGAAATAGATTTTGGGCACTATGTTACATTAGCAGGGCCCCTAAGATGACTAAACAGTAGAAACCCCCCACAAGTGACCCCATTTTTTAAACTACACTCCTCAAGGGATATAGTGAGCATTTTGAACCTACAGCTACTACACATAATATGATAGCATATTGAACATTTTCATACGAAAATGTTGCTTTAGCCACACATTTTCCACTTTTGCAAGCGGTAATCTGAAAAGTAGACCTTACAGTTTGTTACCGACTTTCTTTTGAAAGTGGTGATACCCTCCATGTGGTCAAAAATGTTCTGTTTGGTTGAATGGCAGAGCTCGGTAGGGAAGAAGTGAAATTTGCTATTTGTAATGTAAGTTTCGATGGAATAGATTACAAACACCATGTCTCATTTGCAGAGCCTCTGAGACACTAAAACAGCAGAAACCCCCAAAAAGTGATCCCATTTTGGAAAATAGACCCATCAAATAACGTATGCACTGGAATGATGAACACGTTGAACCCTTAGATGCTTCACATACTTTTTAAACATAGATGTGAAAACAAAAATTATTTTTTTCCGATAAAAATATTGTTTTGGCCACAAAATTATAATTTTCGTAATGAATAAAAAGAGAAAACGGACCCCATAATATGGTTAGACAATTTTTACCTAATGCGATGATACCTCATATATGGTCAAGAACTGCTGTTTGGGAGCGTATATTTGTCTGGAGTAGATTGCTGGCACCATGTCACGTTTGCTGAGCCCCTGTCATGCCAAAACAGAAAAAAATCCTCTACAAGTGACTCCATTTTGGAAACTAGACCCTTCAAGATATTCATCTAGTGATGTACTGAGAATTTGTAACCTACAGGAGAATCACAAAACTTTATAAGATTAAGATGTTTAAACGTTTTCATTTTTTCCCCTGAAATACTGTATTAGCACCAAATTTATAAATTATACGAGAAGTAACAGGAGAAAATGGACAGGACAACTTGTTAAGCAGTTTTTACCGAAAGTGGCAATACTCCATATGTGTTTCAGCACTACTATTTGAGTACATTGCGTTATCAGAGGGGAAGAAGCACTTCTTGAATTTAAGTATGCATATTCCATTTGAATAGATTGTGGCCTCTATTAGCCGAGCCCCTGAGGATCACCAGAAACTCCACGTGACCCCATATTTGAAACATCACTGTGTAAGGAATTCATCTAGGGGTGTATTGAGTATTTTGAACCCACAGGTGCCTCACACAAGTTTACAACATTGGGTTGTGGAAATATAACATTTTGTCCTATATGTCCTATGGCAAGGCTGAGAAGGAAGGAGCGCTATTTGGCTACTGGAGCAGTGTCATGAGTGTGTCCCACCCGGTGGAGATCTCTTATGAGTCTGGAATCAGAAGATCACAACACCTTAAGCCAGCTTTACACGTTGCAATTAGTTGTACAATCGCATTTGCGATGTGACACGCCCAGGTTGCATACGGGATCTTATGAGATTGCACGTAGGTCATTCATTTGCTGTCACACGAGCGTTAGTAGTCTATGTTAAATTGATCAATTTTATGTGCGATCCTTTAGATCATGTGTTCTGTGACGTATGCATTGGGCACCTTTTTTTTTTTTTTTTTTTTATTTATTGACTTGACAAGCGTGTGTAATGTGTAGGGATGCGTTTTTACTATGTCATCTGCCATTCAGCTCTGCTACACGTCCGCTGACAGCAGACACAGACAGCCATGTAGCAGAGCTGAATGGCAGATGACAGCAGACACAGACAGAGCCGCACGATCAGAATGAACTCGGGTGAACCTCACCCGACTTCATTGTGATGCTGCGGCTCTGTCTGTGTCGCGTCCTGATTAGCGGTCACCTGTGAAGGACTCACTGGTGACCACTAATCTCCTGAGTAACTGAATTGAGCAGCCCTCTCTCATATACTCACCGATCCCCGGCGCTGCACGGCGTTCACACTGCTCCGGCGGCTTTTACTATTTTGAAAAAGCCGGCCGGCCATTAAACAATCTCGTATTCCCTGCTTTCCCCGCCCACCGGCGCCTATGATTGGTTACAGTGAGACACGCCCCCACGCTGAGTGACAGGTGTCACACTGCACCCAATCACAGCAGCCGGTGGGCGTGTCTATACTGTGCAGTGAAATAAATAATTAAATAATTAAAAAAAACGGCGTGCGGTCCCCCCCAATTTTAAAACCAGCCAGATAAAGCCATACGACTGAAGGCTGGTATTCTCAGGATGGGGAGCTCCACGTTATGGGGAGCCCCCCAGCCTAACAATATCAGCCAACAGCCGCCCAGAATTGCCGCATACATTAGATGCGACAGTTCTGGGACTGTACCCGGCTCTTCCCGATTTGCCCTGGTGCGTTGGCAAATCGGGGTAATAAGGAGTTATTGGCAGCCCATAGCTGCCAATAAGTCCTAGATTAATCATGTCAGGCGTCTATGAGACACCTTCCATGATTAATCTGTAAATTACAGTAAATAAACACACACACACCCGAAAAATCATTTATTAGAAATAAAAACACAAACATATACCCTGGTTAACCACTTTAATCAGCCCCAAAAAAGCCCTCCATGTCCGGCGTAATCCAGGATGCTCCAGCGTCGCTTCCAGCTCTGCTGCATGGAGGTGACCGGAGCTGCAGAATACACCGCCGCTGCTCCGGTGAGCTTCACACAGCAACTGAAGACAGCCGTGCGATCAGCTGAGCTGTCACTGAGGTTACCCGCTGTCACTGGATCCAGCGGTGGCCGCGGGTAACCTCAGTGACAGCTCAGCTGATCGCGATACTCACCTCAGTTGCTGCGTGGAGGTGAGAGGAGCGGCGGTGAGTATCGCGATCAGCTGAGCTGTCACTGAGGTTACCCGCGGCCACCGCTGGATCCAGTGACAGCGGGTAACCTCAGTGACAGCTCAGCTGATCGCACGGCTGTCTTCAGTTGCTGTGTGAAGCTGACCGGAGCAGCGGCGGTGTATTCTGCAGCTCCGGTCACCTCCATGCAGCACAGCTGGAAGCGACGCTGGAGCATCCTGGATTACGCCGGACATGGAGGGCTTTTTTGGGGCTGATTAAAGTGGTTAACCAGGGTATATGTTTGTGTTTTTATTTCTAATAAATGATTTTTCGGGTGTGTGTGTGTTTATTTACTGTAATTTACAGATTAATCATGGAAGGTGTCTCATAGACGCCTGACATGATTAATCTAGGACTTATTGGCAGCTATGGGCTGCCAATAACTCCTTATTACCCCGATTTGCCAACGCACCAGGGCAAATCGGGAAGAGCCGGGTACAGTCCCAGAACTGTCGCATCTAATGTATGCGGCAATTCTGGGCGGCTGTTGGCTGATATTGTTAGGCTGGGGGGCTCCCCATAACGTGGAGCTCCCCATCCTGAGAATACCAGCCTTCAGTCGTATGGCTTTATCTGGCTGGTTTTAAAATTGGGGGGGACTGCACGCTGTTTTTTTTAATTATTTAATTATTTATTTCACTACACAGTATAGACACGCCCACCAGCTGCTGTGATTGGGTGCAGTGTAACACCTGTCACTCAGCGTGGGGGCGTGTCTCACTGTAACCAATCATAGGTGCCGGTGGGTGGGGATAGCAGGGAATACGAGATTGTTTAATGGGCGGCCGGCTTTTTCAAAACAGTAAAAGCCGCCGGAGCAGTGTGAACGCCGTGCAGCGCCGGGGATCGGTGAGTATATGAGAGAGGGGGATAGACTGACATGGACAGAGAGTGAGGGACAGAGATAGTGACCGACTGACAGAGATTAGTGAATGACAGACATTGTGAGGCGCTTCAGAACGCAGCTTTTCAGCTGCGCTCTGAAGCGGACCTTTTTTAAGCTGCGGTGCAGAGCACACACCTTCGCACATAGCATCAGACATCAAAATCGTATGAGGGATGTCACACGTTACAATTGACTAGGTTCGTGCAACAAAACGCTCAATTCTAGACAAAGATACGATGTGTTTGCGATCAACGGTTTTGCGTTCAATCCTGATCGCACGTAGATGTCACACGCAGATACCTCCCAAACGATGCCGGATGTGCATCACTTACAACTTGACCCCAACGACGGATTGTGAGATATATTGAAGCGTGTGTAGCGGGCTTTAGTGTTCACAGATCAACTATAGATATTTAAAAAACATCTTCTTGCTTATAGTGCTGGAAGGTGAAGTTTTCTTTCCTGTCTGGCTGCTTTAGCTTTAATCCCAGGTGCAGCTCTTTTGCTTCCACTCCCCTTCGCTATGTAAAGTAGAATGTTCTATCACATGATGCCGGTGATAGAGTCTGAATCCCCTCATCACTTCTATCCGGTCCACTTTAGAAGGAGCCAAGCCATGGAAGAAGCTTTTTTTTGTGTCATTTGCAGCTGTGGTGTTAGCTACATTGTAGCTGCTTGGAGTCTTTTTCCTTTTTGTGTCTGTTTCCCATGTCTGTTATCCTAACCTTGTGATTCTTTATTGAAAAGGTGAGACTAAGAAGTACTTTACACGCTGCAACATCGCTGCCGATATATCGTCGGGGTCACGTCGTTAGTGACGCACATCTGGCACCAGTAGCAACATCGCAGCGTGTAAAACAAATGAGCGACGATCAACGACCGCAAAAACGTGCAAAATCGTTGCTCGTTGACACGTCAATCATTTCCATAATATCGGTGCTGCTGCAGGTACGATGTTGTTTGTCATTCCTGCGGCAGCACACATCGCTATGTGTGACGCCGCTGGAACAACAAGCATCTCCTTACCTCCGTCCACCGGAAAAGGAGGAAGGAAGGAGGTGGACGGCATGTTCCGGCCGCTCATCTCCTCCCCTCCTTTTCTATTGGGCGGCGGTTCAGTGACGCTGCTGTGACATCACTGTGACGCTGAACGAACCACCCCCTTAGAAAGGAGGCGGTTCGCTGGTCACAGCGACGTCGCAGAGCAGGTATGTGCGTGTGACGCTGCCGTAGCGATAATGTTCGCTACGGCAGCGATCACCACATATCGGCAGTGCGACGGGGGCGGGTGAAATCGCGCTCGACATCGCTAGCAAATGCTAGGGTACCGTTTCACTAAATGATGTACCAGCGATTCCGACCACGATACGACCTGGTCAGGATCGCTGGTGCGTCGCAACATGATCGCTGGTGAGCTGTCAATCAGGCAGATCTCACCAGCGACCAGCCACCAGCCAACAGCGACTCGTGCAACAATGCTGCACTTGGTAACCAGGGTAAATATCGGGTAACTAAGCAAAGCGCTTTGCTTAGTTACCCGATATTTACCCTGGTTACCAGCGTACGCTGCTTACACAGAGTCGGTGCTCGTTGGTCTCCCGCCGTCAAACATGCCGATGTGTACTGCACAAAAGGAGACCAACGAGCAAAAAATGAACCAGAACAGTGTGTAACAATCAGCGATTTCACAGCAGGGGCCAGGTCACTGCTTAGTGTCACACACAGCGAGATCGCTAATGAGGTCACTGGTAAGTCAAAAACCTGTGACTCAGCAGCGATCTCGCTACGTGAGAAGTACCCCTAATGCTCTCGCTCTCTATCTGAGGCAGCATGAGGTAGGGGCACAGATGCTAATGCCTGTGATGTGTCACATATTGGGCTGTGTGTTGTTTAAAAAAAAAACAATCAGTGTTTTTTTTAGCAAATTATCACTAATGGACTAATTGTCTCGTGCCATGTAGACCTCATTCTCTGTGTAAAGGCCACTTTACACACAGAGATAAATCTTTGGCAGATCTGTGGTTGCAGTGAAATCAAGGACATATTGTTCCATTTGTACACAGGAACAAACCTGGCACTGATTGTCCACAATTTCACTGCAACCACAGATCTGCTAAAAATTTATCTCTGAGTGTAAAGTGGCCTTAAGGCCGGCATCACACTTGCGATTGTAAAATTGGTCCAATTCTCATGCCTGAGACTGGGATGAGCTATGTCCGAGTGTTGATCCATGTACAATGCAATTGCAATGCAAGTCTGTGATTTTTCTCATGATAATAGTCCGTGAGCAATTCGTATTCAATCCATATATGATCCGTTTTTTTCCTCAGCAGCTATTAGTCATTACAGTCCTGTACAGGAGCATTTACAGTGTTCTCTGCTACATGATAGAATTGTATTTTGAAAATCGGATGTCACTAGGATGGTGTGTGTGCCCTCTGTGTGACATCCATTTTTTTCTCGCACCCATAGACTTGCATTGGAGAGACTCGCATGAGAAACTCTAGAAATCGCAGATTGCTGCTTTTTATTCTCAGTCCGATTTGCACGAAGAAAAAAAAAAAGGATATCGGAGCTGCCTCATTGATTAACATTAGTCCGAGTGCAATGCGAGATTTTCTCGCATTGCACTCATGCGAGTCAATCGCAAGTGTGACGCCGGCCTTTCTCTGCTCCCACCACTGATTAGCAGCGTTTTGCCAATGTATATTGTACACAGTAAGCTGCCAATCAGCGGTGTGAATGGGGTTATACTGAGCTCAGCATTCAGAGCAATTGTAGATCTGCAGTAGAGGAAACAGTGACATTATAAATCTAGTGCATGTGGCCTAGTAAGAGATACGACACTGGTCTTTGTTCCTATGTCATGCTGGTCTTACATTGTATAGCACAAATCTGGTGACAGATTTCTTTTAAGGTGGTTATGTAGTTGTGAAGCCCCGCTAGTATGTGTCGGTGCAGTACCTTCAGGGACTCCACGTGGATGGAACAGTCTGGTCACAGGTAGGGAACCTTCTTTTAGGATTGTCGTGACGCCACTCTCAGTATTGCGGTCAGCGGGGACCGCCACTGCAGATTAAGGGATGCCTGGGGCTGATGGTGGGTGCAGTCAGTATATTAGCCCCCTGAGAGTGAGGCAAGCCCCAGGCCCCGGTGTATGTGTGTGGGACCACAGGTCGCAGAATGACTCAAACACAGTCCAAGAAGTCTTTCAACGTGTTTACTCACTGTTTGGAGGTCACGGTGAGATGCCCGGGCGACACTGTGATAACCAGGTTGAACCAGGAATTCCAGGAGGCCGTTCTGAGGGTAGCTGTCCACTCGCCTTCCTTGCACTCTTTCTGTTTTAGGAGGATCCTTTGCTTGAAGCGTGGTAGGACCCCTCCAGGGAAGCTGTTACCACCCTGCTCCCCTCTCTCTGGCTCGTCTGCCGGCAGCGTGGCCTTGGTGGGATGGCTTCTGGCCCTGTTCCCTTATGGGCCTGGTGATTGCTGCTTGGCTCAAGCTCTGTGTAGTCGTGGTGAGGGCATGAAGTACCCCCCCCACCTGTAGGTTAAGCAGCTCTGGATGATCTGCTGCCTGTACTGGGGATCTAGTTCCCCTTGTGTGCTCGGATACCGGGATCTCCGTACTCAGCCACCCTTCTCTCTCTGGATGATTTTCAGGCCGACCCACGGTACTCCTTTCTCCCCCGCTTTCAGCTACTGCACTCCTCAGGACCTGTCTGACACACTAGAGCTCCTCTGCCCTGCTTCCTCACACTTCAACTTCTTCCTCCAGACTCCCCTCTTCCTCTCTGCCCTGCTTCCTAGCAACCAGCCCCTGAACACACCCCCAGCTGGGAATTGAAAGTTAACCCCTACTGGCTACCCAAGGGTCCCCTCTGGTAATGTGGGAGGCCTGGTCACTATATGTTTGTGTGTGCACCTCATCCTGGCCTTTGGAGATTACCTGGAAGCATTGCTCCCGCATGGGTGCAATACTCTGTGGTGCCTGACCAGGTCAGGGGCGCCACATTCCCCCTTAGTTATCATCAGCACGTCCTCGGGCTGCAAAGACAAGAGAAAAGGTAAATACAAACTTTTCCCACACAGGGGCAATTATTTACATTTAAACATACCAGGTACCATTCCACCACCAACCACCCACATGTCCGAACCCCACCCAAAAACCTCCAGGAGGTAGGTCGCCGGTCCTTTTGGTGACCAGGGCTGGGCCATCACATTCCCCAGACCTTTCCTCCAATCTTCCTCTCCTGAGGAGAGTGGTGTAAGGTAGGCCCCATAAACAGGCGTACCCGCTTCCGAGTGTTGGAGGGCAGGCCCCATAAACAGGCGTGCCCCCTTGTTGGTGCAGAGCCATGCCCCTCAACAGGCAGACTCTGTGGTTGATACCAAGGAGGTAACTTTTTTACAATGCAAAAGTTTGTGGTTAAATCCAGTTCATAACCAGTGGTCTAACATTTTAAGGAGGTCTCACAATAGTCCTTGTGGGCACATTTCGCTTAAACGTTACTTAACTATAAACAGGTTAAACATTACATTTCATACAGTCACTTTGAACTAAACTGTACTTTCTCTATAGCGTAATGGGAGCTGACCAAAGTTGCTGCGGGTTGATCTACGCAGTACTATACTGTCATCTGTCTGAGGTTGTGTCCTCCCACCCGATGTACGTGTCTCAATGTGAATAATGGGTGTACTGGGTATTGATACCAGTGCATGGTCTTCTGCTTCAGCTACATTTGGCTCTTCCAGGTTCTGAACAGGTTCTTCTGGGTCTCTTACTTCTCCAGATTGAGGGAATGTAATAACCGGAATAACTACTGCTCCATTGTATTGAGGCCAACTTGCTGGAAAATCTCCAAGTACAGTATGGATCATCTTTTCTTTTGGTTCTTGAACTGGCAAAGGGTTGGGAATTTCTTCAGGGATTCTTAGTTGTTCAGGACATTTCTTTAAGCGAGCTCTAGAAACGACAGCTGTTGTTTTTCCTCCATCTTTGCTGATAAGGCATGTCTTTTCATTGCTAAGCGTCGATGGTAACACAGTATAGGGTTCTTCTTCCCAGTGATTGTCAAGTTTATGACGTCTTCTCTTTCTTTTGAGAACTATATCTCCTGGCATCAAAGGAACAGCAGGTGCTTTTCGATTGTAGGCCTTTTCTTGTTTCTCACGCTGCTGAGTCAGGCTTCGCTCCACACACTCTTGTACTTTCTTGTATTGGGCTTGGCGGTTGGAATCCCAATCAGCACCTTGTAGATGGTCTTCAGGGGTCTCAACTCCCATTTCCAGATCTACTGGCAATCTCCCTGGTCTGGCCCTCATCAGGTATGCCGGTGTGCAGTTCGTGGAACTCACAGGGATGTTGTTATACATGTCCACTAGATCGGGCAGTTTTTCCGGCCACTGACTTCGTTCTTCTAGTGGGAGCGTCTTCAGAAGGTCGAGAATGATGTGGTTCATCTTCTCACACATGCCATTGGTCTGAGGATGGTAAGGCGTAGTACGGATCTTCTGGCAGCCGTATAGGTTACAAAACTCCTTAAACACTTCAGCTTCAAAGGCTGGTCCTTGGTCAGTGAGCACTTGATCTGGATAACCATGTGGTCGACAGAAGTGTGTCTGGAAAGCTTTGGCTGCAGTTTGACCTGTCAAGTCCTTGACTGGTACTACCACCAGGAATCTGGAGTAGTGGTCAACCATAGTGAGAGCGTAGTTGTAGCCTTGTCTGCTGGGTGCCAACTTTACATGGTCCAGGGCCACGATCTCCAGGGGCCGTTTAGTTTGGATTGGCTGGAGTGGTGCTCTCTGGCTGTGCTGGTCTTTTCTTCTAAGATTGCAGGGCCCGCAGTTTCGACACCACTTCTCTAGGGCAGATCTCATGCCCACCCAGTAGAATCTTACTTTAAGTAGGGCCTCCAGTTTCTTCCAACCAAAGTGGCCTGCACCATTGTGATAGGCTTCTAGCACCATCCTCGTATCCTTCTGTGGTACAACCACTTGCCACACCTTCTCATGCGTCCTCGGGTCAATGATGCTCCTGTAAAGTTTGTCTTGATAGATGAATAATCGACCCCTCTCCTTCCATAGGTACTGTGCCTCAGGTGGGGCTCCTTTGTCAAGGCTGGCGCCCGGCTGGCTGATCAGTTTCTTTACCAAGCCTACCGCTGGATCATTTTCCTGGGTCTCCTTCCAGTTGTAGTGAGGTAGTGGGTTCAGGGTCACCTCTTGGCGGTTGGCACGCGACTGCCGACACTGTTTTGCTCCATGGCGATGGAACGCTGGCAGCTCAATCTCTTCAAGATCATCTACATCTTCACCCTCGTCTGCTAGGTGAGGCATCCTGGACAGAGCATCTGCGTTGCCGTTCTTGCGGCCAGCTCGATACTTGACAGTAAAGTCATAATTCGCCAGTCGGGCTACCCAACGCTGCTCCATGGCACCCAATTTAGCAGTATCCAAGTGGGTCAGGGGGTTGTTGTCCGTGAAGACAGTGAATTTGGTGGCTGCCAGGTAGTGCTTGAACCGCTCTGTGATAGCCCATACCATGGCCAGGAACTCTAGCTTGAATGAGCTATAATTCTCCGGGTTTCTTTCAGTAGGCCTGAGCTTCCTGCTGGCGTAAGCAATCACACGCTCTTTGCCTCCCTGCACCTGTGAAAGCACTGCTCCCAGTCCCACATTACTGGCATCGGTGTACAGTACGAATGGCAGACCGTAGTCAGGGTAGGCTAGGATCTCTTCACCCGTCAAGGCCCCTTTCATTTGTCTGAAGGAGTGTTCTTCTGCTTCTCCCCAGTGAAATGGCGGGCCGGAGATCTTTCCTTTCTTCTTTGGGTGGCCTACCAGGAGCTCTTGCAAAGGCGCTGCCATTTTCGTGTAGCCCTTGATGAACCTTCTGTAGTAGCCTACCAAGCCAAGGAACTGACGTACCTCCCGGACGGTAGTAGGTGTGGGCCATTCCTGGATGACTGTGACCTTCTCTGGGTCCGGTGCTACTCCTTCTGCACTGACCACGTGACCTAGGTACTGGACCTTTGGCTTCAGTAAATGGCACTTGGATGGTTTCAGCTTCATTCCATATCGGGATAGCGCTTCAAAGACTTCAGCCAGGTGTTTCAGGTGGTCCTCGTAGGTCTTGGAGTACACGATGACATCATCCAGGTATAGCAGGACGGTTTCAAAGTTGAGGTGCCCTAGGCAGCATTCCATAAGCCTCTGGAAGGTCCCGGGGGCATTGCAGAGTCCAAATGGCATGCTGTTGAACTCACAGAGGCCCATTGGGGTGGTGAAGGCCGTCTTCTCCCGATCTTCTTCTGCTACAGATACTTGCCAGTAGCCACTAGTAAGATCTAGGGTAGAAAAGTAGTTAGAGGCTTTCAAGGCAGCGAGGGATTCCTCTATCCTTGGCAAAGGGTAGGCATCCTTGTGTGTTATCTGATTTATCCGTCTGTAATCCACACACATCCTCATCGTGCCATCCTTCTTTCTTACCAGGACCAGGGGAGCCGCCCAGGGGCTACAACTGTCCCTTATGACGCCTGCCTCCTTCATGTCCTTCAGCATGTCCTTTGTGCGCTGGTAATGGGCTGGTGGAATAGGCCTATGTCTTTCCTTAATGGGAGGATGACTGCCTGTGGGTATGTGATGTTGCACCCCTTTGATCCTACCAAAGTCTAGTGGGTTCTTACTAAAGACCTGCTCGTATTCCTGCACGACCCTGTAAACCCCATGTTTCTGGTAGTCGGGTGTAGAGTCAGTCCCCACGTGTAGTTTCTGGCACCAATCCTCTAACTGCTTTTGGGAGGTCTCGCCCTCTTTTGAGTCAGCTTGTGTCAGGGGACCTACAGGTGTTATGGCGTCATCTGAGCATGTAAACAGTTTGGCTATGGTAGCGTACCTTGGTAGTCTGGCTTCCTCCTCCCCACAGTTCAACACTCGTACAGGCACTCGTCCCTTGTGTACATCAACTACCCCCCTGGCTGTCAGAATCGTGGGCCAGTGGTCTGAATGAGTGGGCTCTAGTACAGCCTGGTAGTCTTGTCCTCTGAGACCTACCGCTGCTCTACACCACATCATCATTTCACTCCGTGGGGGTATCACAATGGGGTTAGCATCCATCACCCGTACACTACCAATCTCACCGCCAGCCTGTTTTACCTGTTGCTTCCTCAGAATGATTCGGATCTCCTTTTGCAAGGCTCTTTGCGACCTGCCCTCAGCACCTTCAACAATCTGGTGAAGCAACAACAACACTTCCCCTAGGCAATTTTCTATGACATTAGTGCCTAAAATCATTTGCGGGTTCCTTTCTCTAATATCAGTGTCCACAACAATCAGTCCTTGTCCCTTCATTTCCTGCCTTCCCACCTTTATGGTTACCTCTTTGACCCCGATCTGGTCTATAGGTTGTCCGTTGGCAGCATAGATGGTGAGGGAGGGGTCCGGTGGTCGGAGATCGTCGTCCGACCAAAACCTCCGATAAAGGACATACGGGATCGTGGTGACCTGAGAGCCGGTGTCCAATAACGCCGGGGTAGGGATCCCGTCCAGGACGATGGACAGGACAGGACGTCCACCCACGTACTGATCACAGCAGCGACTTGGGCCTGATCTTCTTAATCCTGAGGACTGGCCCCCGGCCCCAGGTTTGGCTCGTTTAAAGGACAGGCCCTTGCATAGTGTCCTGCCTCCTGGCAACGACGACAGATGGGTTGTCCAGATGAGTCATAGCGATCACTGCTCCTGCCTCGGGTTGGGGGACCTCTTCTCCTCCGCATCCAAGGGACGTCCTCTGGGTTGTCAGCTAGCAGGATCCGATGAGGGACTTTGGTCTCTGAGGGCAACTGCATTGCTTTCAGGATTTGTGCGACGTCCTTAGTGAGCTGTTGCACCTGGGAGGATAGTGTATTTATGGTCTCTGCTGGCGTGTTGAGTCCTTTTGCAGTTACCAGGGCCTGCGAGGAGGATTCCGCTCCTGCAGCCGTGGAACTGGCAGGCCATGCTGGTGCGACGGGGTCTGTGTCCACAGGAGGTTGGAGTGCTTTCACTGCCCTGTCTTTCAGAATGGCAAAGTCCACGCCAGGGTGTTCCAGGGACCACAGCTTCATCTGCTTCCCATCCTCAGGCGAGCGCAGACCCCGCAAGAATTGTTCCTTCATCATCCGGTTTCCTTCCTGATCACTGACAGGGTCCACCAGCTTGAGAGCCCGCAGTGCAGCCTGCAGCCTGAGGGCATAGGCTCTTATGCTATCTTGGGGCTTCTGCCGGCAGTTATAGAAGTCCGTCCTCAGCTCTCCCTCGGTGCGGTGTTCAAAAGCAGCTGCTAGTTTGGCAAAGATGGTCTCAACAGCGCTCCGGTCATCATTGGTCCAGGACTCAGCTTCCAATTCTGCTGCCTCAGTCAATTGTCCCAGCACCACAGCGGCCCTCTGCTTACCAGTCATCGCGTGCATGTCTAGCAGGGTGCTGATCTTCTTCTTAAACCCGGTCAGCGTGTCTATTTTACCGGCGTATTGGGGCAGCCATTGCGCTCCTGGGACATACAGCAAGGAAACTGGCATTATGGGGGAGATTTCAGCCGGCGCGGCTGCGACCGCGGCACCGGCACCAGGCGCTGCTGCGTCCAGCGCGACGGGGGCTGGCATCGCTTGGGCTGCGTCGCCCTGACCAGGGGCATTACCTCCTGCAGCGTCCATTTTTCTTCAAAAATCTGCACGCCCCCTTTCCACTTCCTGGATCAGAACGCTCTCTGAATTGTGGGGGTTCTGGGGCGGCCACACCTCTTCGTGGGCGGTGCTCTTCTCCCTCGCGCGGGCTGCAGCGCGCGCTTTTGAAGATGGCAATATGGCGGCGGTTCAATTTTTGCGGTCGGACCTCTGAGGCACACGGTCACCTGTCTGAACAGGTCTAGTCCTTATCCTGTTCGTGACGCCAGAAGTTGTGAAGCCCCGCTAGTATGTGTCGGTGCAGTACCTTCAGGGACTCCACGTGGATGGAACAGTCTGGTCACAGGTAGGGAACCTTCTTTTAGGATTGTCGTGACGCCACTCTCAGTATTGCGGTCAGCGGGGACCGCCACTGCAGATTAAGGGATGCCTGGGGCTGATGGTGGGTGCAGTCAGTATATTAGCCCCCTGAGAGTGAGGCAAGCCCCAGGCCCCGGTGTATGTGTGTGGGACCACAGGTCGCAGAATGACTCAAACACAGTCCAAGAAGTCTTTCAACGTGTTTACTCACTGTTTGGAGGTCACGGTGAGATGCCCGGGCGACACTGTGATAACCAGGTTGAACCAGGAATTCCAGGAGGCCGTTCTGAGGGTAGCTGTCCACTCGCCTTCCTTGCACTCTTTCTGTTTTAGGAGGATCCTTTGCTTGAAGCGTGGTAGGACCCCTCCAGGGAAGCTGTTACCACCCTGCTCCCCTCTCTCTGGCTCGTCTGCCGGCAGCGTGGCCTTGGTGGGATGGCTTCTGGCCCTGTCCCCTTATGGGCCTGGTGATTGCTGCTTGGCTCAAGCTCTGTGTAGTCGTGGTGAGGGCATGAAGTACCCCCCCCACCTGTAGGTTAAGCAGCTCTGGATGATCTGCTGCCTGTACTGGGGATCTAGTTCCCCTTGTGTGCTCGGATACCGGGATCTCCGTACTCAGCCACCCTTCTCTCTCTGGATGATTTTCAGGCCGACCCACGGTACTCCTTTCTCCCCCGCTTTCAGCTACTGCACTCCTCAGGACCTGTCTGACACACTAGAGCTCCTCTGCCCTGCTTCCTCACACTTCAACTTCTTCCTCCAGACTCCCCTCTTCCTCTCTGCCCTGCTTCCTAGCAACCAGCCCCTGAACACACCCCCAGCTGGGAATTGAAAGTTAACCCCTACTGGCTACCCAAGGGTCCCCTCTGGTAATGTGGGAGGCCTGGTCACTATATGTTTGTGTGTGCACCTCATCCTGGCCTTTGGAGATTACCTGGAAGCATTGCTCCCGCATGGGTGCAATACTCTGTGGTGCCTGACCAGGTCAGGGGCGCCACATAGTCCTAAGGTCTAATGGGGACACCCGATTTTTCACATTTACACATTTGTCACAAAATCTTTATCAAATTTCCATGGCTTTATTTTACATTAAAAAATATCTTGATAACTTTTATGTCTTCAGTTTTTCAAGTCATGCTGAGGAACCATGTCTAAAGTGGGTAATTCCTTGTGGCTTGTCTCAGGAAATAGAGTTCAATAGTGATGAGCGAGCATGCTCACCTCTGCTCAATACTCGATCAAGCATTGGGGTACTTGAGTAAGCTCATTACTTGATCGAATATCACAGGTGCTTGAGCAAAAGCCCGAGTCCCTGCTCCACATAATTTGTGCCTGTTAGACAGCCAATTAACATGTGGGGATTGCCTGCCATACAAAGTAAGGCTATGTCCGCACGTGTGCGTAATTCATGCAGTTACGCTGCGCTTTGTAGCGCAGGGTAACTGCATGCGTCCTGCGTCCCCTGCACAATCTATGGAGATTGTGCAGGGGCCTTGCGCACGTGGCATATTAGAACGCAGCGATTCGGCTGCTGCCCGAATCGCTGCGTTCTAAGAAGTGACATGTCACTTCTTCCGTGCGCTTTGCCGGCAGCCCCTGCTCTGTCTATGGCAGGAGCTGCAGGCAGAGCGCACGTTCTCGCCGGCACCATGCGCTTCAGAACGGAGCTTTTCAGCTGCGCTCTGAAGCGCACCTTTTAGGTGCAGTGCAGAGCGCACACGTGCGCACATAGCTTAATGCTGTAGCCATGTTAGCTACTGGCATTATTGTGATTAGCCGGCCGTATCGCGTCATCGGGTCTTATTTGAAATTTGGGGGCATGATGCTAGCCACACTCTCCACTGGAAGCAGTTCAGGGAGAGTTGATGTAGGAGGGAGAGCTTAGATAAAAGCAAGATTTGCACACTTGTACTCTTTAGTGTCTTTCATGTGGCACTAAAGGGTGTTTAGCCTTGTTTAACCTAATAAATAAATTAAAAAAAAAAAACGGAGTGGGGTTCCCCTATTTTTGATAACCAGCCAAGGCAAAGCAGACAGCTGTGGGCTAGTATTATCAGGCTGAGAAGGTCCATGATTATTTGGCCTTTGCCAGCCTAAAAATAAGAACTTGCAGCCACTCCAGAATTGGCGCATCTATTAGTTGCAACAATTATGGAGCTTCGCCCAGCTCTTCCCGATTGCCCTGGTGTGTTGGAAATCGGGGTTATATTTTTGGGTGTTGATGTCAGTTGGCATCAAACCCAGGGGTTAGTAATGGAGAGGGGTCTATCAGACACTCCAATTACTAGCCCAGTAAGTGTAAAGTGAAAACACACAAACACAGGGAAAAAATGTTTATTTGAATAAAGACTCTCCTGCTGGATTTGAGTACTCAGCGCTCCAGCAGTTACTGCTCGCTCATCACTAAATTCACGTATTTTGTGTAAAATCATGTTTTTTCATAAACAGAATCTGCAAAACAACAACAGGTAAATAATTAAAATCAATATTTTAGTCTCTTGGCAGCACTTTTCAGGTGATATCGCTTCCCTCACAGAGCAAATGATTTGGCAAGCAATGCAATATTATATGTGCCTCTTCAAATTTTTGGATATGGCTTGTATGGCACACTAAAAGTTATAGTTTTTTATATTACATTACATTTTGCCCCAGGATATAAAATAACACAGTAGTCACAGGTAAGATCCATCCTCTTCTTGCAATAGGTGTTCATTTCTTTTGTTTTTGGCCGGTAACCTTTCTGCTGAATCAGTAGGGTCATTCAGGGTTTCATCTTATTACACTTCATGATGTGTTTACACCAGGCACTCATATCTGCTTTGGTTATTTGGCATGTCATTAGAATATGCTTTAGCGCCCCTGAAGCCATCAGGGAGCTACAAAGTACTGCATCCCCACCCTGTTCTTCCCCAAATTCCCCCCATAGACTGGTACCAGGCTAGGGTTGGACAAATGGATGGTCGCCTAGAGGTGGAGCCAATCCAGTCCACTAGACGACCAGGTTGGAGGGGCAGACAGTCGACAGTGAGCAGTAAGTCGGTGACAGTGAGAGAGAGAGTAAGCACTGACAGGAGTGTGACAGTGACTTGAGGGCCCAGGCGGTTGGTTACCAGTGGAGTACAGTGGAGTGCTCCCGGAACCACGCACCAAAGGGGTACAGAATCCTAGGTCAGGCAAACGCTCCAGGCAGACCTGATAAAATCTGCACAGTGAGGGGACCATCAACGACCTCACTGATCTTGAAGTTCGGAACTCAGTAGCAATGGGAGAACTGGGGAACTGGACCAGAGACACCGACCCCACAGGGTTCACGCTACCGTCATACGGACTTCTGTTAAGAGACTACCAGGAGAGGGCACCCAGCAGCTCCAAGCCACGGGGACCCATCAACCAAAGACAGATGCAGGGGAAAGAAGCCACCAGGTCAGTAAATCTGCACTGGGACTAAGGGGACCTGCGGTTGAGACCAGCTGGCCTTGGGTGACCAGTTTCTAGCTTACTGTGATTAAAGGAACCAGTTACACTGCAACCTCTTGTGTGGCCTACCTTCTTTCAACACCCATCTACATCACCTATCCTCTGGGGCCTGGCCCTGCTTGCGGAGGGCCTAACATCCAGGCTGCCAACAACACCAGCCCCAGTAGTGAAAACTGCAGCAGTGGCTCCATCCATATAGCTGCAAACCACAAGTGGTGTCACGTGATAAACTCTTATTTAATTCCCTTGTAAATATAACCCCTTTTAAAAAGCACCCAGGGCATGGAACCGGGCAATGGCCACCAAAGTGACATTTCCCAGTTATACACCGCCCTGGACCAAGTACCCCATATCCCTGGGTGACACAATGCCATCACCTGATGGGTCGGGTTATGACCTCTAGAACATCCCACTGATTTTTACAGTGAAAAGTTAAAGGGAACCTGTCACCAGATTTGGTGACTATAAGCTGCGGCCACCACCAGTGGGCTCTTATATACAGCATTCTAACATGCTGAATGTTAGAGCCCAGGCCAATGTGTAGAACATAAAAATGACTTTATAATACTTACCTAAACGGTCGGTATGGTGCAGATGGGTCTGGTGGGTGTCTCCGTTCTCCGGGTGCGGCGGCTCCTCTTTCAGCCATCTTTGTCTTCCTTTTTCTGAAGGTTGGGTGCATTATACGTCCTACGTCATGCACACAGGCCGGCATTGAGCTCCTGCGCAGGCGCACTTTGATCTGCCCTGAGCAGAGCAGATGAAAGTATTGGAGTGCGCATGAGCATATACCCAGCAGTAAATAAAAAGTAATAGCACATATAAATAACACTGGGTACTTAGTAACACTGCTTTTGATCCCCAAAAAGCATTAAAGCCATCCCACCATGAAGTTGTAATTAGGACCGTCCCGATTGGTGTACACCATGTTGTGGTGGGATGGTGTTAATGCTTTGATTAGATTAAAATTAGTGTTATTAAGTTATTGATATGTGTTATTGATATGCACTATTACCTTTTACTTACTTACTGCAGGGTATATGCTCATTTTTTTCTATCTTAGGTTTTGTCTGATAAATACCACAGTGTGAACATGCTCTTATACGCAGCATATATACCATCTTATGCTCTGGCTCATTTCTTTGGTTTTGCTTTGTATAGAGAATAGAGAAGAGGCTGTGGGGACAGGTCAGCACATTATAGCGTTATCCAGACAATAATGTGGTAAGTAAAGTGGAACTGCTCACCTGATGCAGTTTTGTGAGACAATACTAATAAAATTAAAAAAATTCACATCCAAGTGAGCAATGTGGTAAAGAAGTGTCATTAGCATATAGCATCTCATTCTCTTGCATGAGAGAATCTTTGGATGTTAGAGATCTGATGGAAAGGAATATGGATGACCTCCTTTGCAGTATTTTGGAGGCCGCATCCACCGAATATCATGGTAGTAAGTGTAGCAAGATACCTTTTTGTCTGGCTGAATCAGCTAGTATCGCACATAGAAGGAAATCTTCTAGAGGTAAGTTATTACAGTCGATACTGATGTTGAAGGGAACCTGTCACCAGATTTTGGCCTTCTAAACTAAAACTAGCACCTTAAGGAGCATCTGTGCTGCATTCTATAAAGTTGCATGTTACCCCTAACCCCCCCCC